>NC_069500.1:1354013824-1354061324 GCF_027579735.1 Bombina bombina
CTGAAGAGGCCCAATGAAGGCCGAAACGATCGTCTGGGGTTGCTGTGTTCCTTGTTCAGAGAGGAATTGCCTGGTATTTTGGCGCTGGACTGACCGTAATAGGCGGGATCAGACTGATATATGGTAAATCGCCATAGAACAGGCTAACAATAGTATTGAGCCAGTTGTTCGTTCCTGTGAGTGTGCTTCTCTCTGTGTGTATTTAGTCTCCCTATGGGAAAAAAGGGGAAACCAGACGGGGACTCCTTGCTCAGTGTGCTTAGAGGAATATGGCTACACCTCACTGAAGAGGCCCAATGAAGGCCGAAACGATCGTCTGGGGTTGCTGTGTTCCTTGTTCAGAGAGGAATTGCCTGGTATTTTGGCGCTGGACTGACCGTAATAGGCGGGATCAGACTGATATATGGTAAATCGCCATAGAACAGGCTAACAATAGTATTGAGCCAGTTGTTCGTTCCTGTGAGTGTACTTCTCTCTGTGTGTATATATATATATATATATATATATATATACACACGTGTGTGTGTATGTATATATATATATATATATATATATATATATATATATATATATTAGGTGATAAGCCTGCCCAGAGGGCAGTCTATTTTTTTAAAGTGAGGTCCATCTATCCCTATCCCTCTGTCCCTATCCCTTTGTCCCTATCCCTCTGTCCCTATCCCTCTGTCCCTATCCCTCTGTCCCTATCCCTTTGTCCCTATCCCTCTGTCCCTATCCCATTGTCCCTGTCCCTCTGTCCCTATCCCTCTGTCCCTATCCCTTTGTCCCTATCCCTTTGTCCCTATCCCTCTGTCTCTGTTCCTCTGTCTCTGTTCCTCTGTCTCTGTCCCTGTCCCTATCCCTCGGTCCCTATCCCTCGGTCCCTATCCCTCATTCCCTATCCCTCAGACCCTATCCCTCAGACCCTATTCCTCTGTCCCTGTCCCTCTGTCCCTATCCCTCTGTCCCTATCCCTTTGTCCCTATTCCTCTATCCCTGTCCCCCTGTCCCTATCCCTTTGTCCCTGTCCCTCTTTCCATGTCCCTCTGTCCCTATCCCTCTGTCCCTGTTCCTCTGTCAATGTCGCTCTGTCCCTATCCCTCTGCCCCTGTCCATATCCCTCGGTCCCTATCCCTCTGTCCCTATCCCTCGGTCCCTATTCCTCTCTCCCTGTCCCTCTGTCCCTGTCCCTCTGTCCCAATCCCTCTGTCCCTATCCCTCTGTCCCTATCCCTCTGTCCCTATCCCTTGGTCCCTATCTCTTTGTCCCTATCCTTCTGTCTCTATCCCTTTGTCCCTATCCATCTATCCCTGTCCCTCTGTCCCTATCCCTCTGTCCCTGTCCCTCTGTCCATTTCCCTCTGTCCCTATCTCTCTGTCCCTGTCCCTATCCCTCGTTCCATATACCTCTGTCCCTATTCCTCTGTCCCTATCCCACTGCCCCTATTATTCTGTCCCTGTCCCTCTGTCCCTATCCCTTTGTCCCTATTCCTCTGTCCCTATCCCTCTGTCCCTATCCCACTGCCCCTATTCCTCTGTCCCTGTCCCTCTGTCCCTATCCCTTTGTCCCTATTCCTCTGTCCCTATAATTCTGTCCCTATCTCTTTGTCCCTATTCCTCTGTCCCTATCCCTCTGTCCCTATCCCACTGTCCCTATCCCTTTGTCCCTATCCCTTTGTCCCTATTCCTCTGTCCCTATCCTTCTGTCCCTGTCCCTCTGTCCCTGTCCCTCTGTCCATGTCCCTCTGTCCCTATCCCTCTGTCCCTGTCCCTATCCCTCATTACCTATCCTCTATCCCTATCCCTCGGTCCCTATTCCTCTGTCACTGTCCCTCTATTCCTTTGTCCTTGTCCCTATCCCTGTCCCTTTGTCCCTATCCCTTTGTCCCACCCTATCCCTCTGTACCTATCCCTCTTTCCCTATCCCTCTGTCCCTATCCCTCTGTCCTTGTCCCTTTGTCCCTATCCCTCTATCACTATCCCTCTGTCCATGTCCCTGTGTTCTTATCCCTCTGTCCCTATTCCTCTGTCCCTGTCCCTCTATCCCTGTCCCTCTGTTCCTATCCCTCTGTCCATATTCCTCTGTCCCTGTCCCTCTATCCCTGCCCCTCTGTCCCTGTCCCTCTGTCTCTATTCCTCTGTCCCTATTCCTCTATCCCTATCCCTGCCCCTCTGTCCCTGTCCCTCTGTCCCTATCCCTCTATCCCTGTCCCTATTCCTCTGTCCCTGTCCCTCTATCCCTATCCCTCTGTCCCTATTCCTCTGTCCCTCTATCCCTTTGTCCCTATCCCTCTGCCCCTGTCCCTCTTTCCCTATCCCTCTTTCCCTATCCCTCTGTCCCTGTCCCTCTGTCCCTGTCCTTCTGTCCCTACCCCTTCTTAGATTCTTGCACCTGGGCCCTGTGAATTCTAATTACGCCTCTGACCACAACAATTCATTCCGCACTCAAAAAATGGCTTTTGAGTGTGGAATATTCAGCTCACCCGTATTACAGGTTGTGCGGTCAGGCTATTCCGCTAGCGTTATAGCTTATACCGTAACGATCCATTCACTATCAAAGACCAGTAGTTATGGATTTTGCAAAACAAAAATGTTACAAAACTCATAACAAAAATGTTACAAAGTACACTAACACCCATAAACTACCTATTAAACCCCTAAACCGCCACCCCCGTATCGCAAATACTACGATAAACCTATTAATCCCTAATCCGCTGCCTACATCACGACTACCTAAATTAAAGTATAAACCCCTAATCCGCCGCCCACCCACATCGACAACACTTAATTAAAGTATTAACCCCTAATCCACCGCCCCGCCCCCCGTATCGCCAACACTAAATAAACCTACTAATAAACCTATTAACCCTTAAACTGCCGGCCCCTCACACCGCGACTACCTACATAAACCTATTAACCCCTACACCTCCGGTCCCCCACATCTCAACAAACTAAATTAAACTATTAACCCCTAAACCTAACACCCCCTAACTATAAATTAAAGTTACAATATAACTGCCTTCAAATAAATAAAAACTTACCTGTGAAATAAATAAAATGTAAGCTTAAAGGGACAGTCTAGTCCAAAATAAACTTTCATGATTCAGATAGAGCATGTCATTTTAAACAATTTTCCAATTTACTTTTATCACCAATTTTGCTTTGTTCTCTTGGTATTCTTAGTTGAAAGCTTAACCTAGGAGGTTCATATGCTAATTTCTTAGACCTTGAAGGCCACCTCTTTTCAGATTGCATTTTAACAGTTTTTCACCACTAGAGGGTGTTAGTTCATGTTTTTCATATAGATAACACTGTGCTCATGCACGTGAAGTTATCTGGGAGCAGGCACTGATTGGCTAAACTGCAAGTCTGTCAAAAGAACTGAAATAAAGGGGCAGTTTGCAGAGGCTTAGATACAAGATAATTACAGAGGTTAAAAGTATATTAATATAACTGTGCTGGTTATGCAAAACTGGGGAATGGGTAATAAAGGGATTATCTATCTTTTAAAACAATACAAATTCTGGTGTAGACTGTCCCTTTAAACTATAAATAAACCTAACATTACTATTTATAAAATATACCAAAAGTAAAAAAAACTAAATTACTAAATTAAAAATTCCTAGCACTACTAAAAAAACAACAACCTAACATTACAAAAAAAAAACTAAAATTACGAAAATAAAAAAATTACAAAAAATAATAAACGAAATTATCCAAAATAAAAAAATGAAACCTAATCTAATACCCCTATAAAAACAAAAAAGCCACCCCAAAATAAAAACACCTCCTAATCTAACAATAAACTACCAATAGCCATTAAAGGGCCTTTTGTAGGGCATTGCCCTAAGTTTAACAGCTCTTTTACATAATAAAAATACAAATTAACCCCTAACAGTAAAACCCCCGACCCAACCCCCCAAAATAAAAAAAGAACTAACTCTAAAAAAACTTAAGCTACCCATTGCCCCTAAAGGGGCATTTGTATGGGCATTGCCCTTAAAAGGGCAAACAGCTCTTCAGTGATCAAGTGTCCTAGCGGCACGAAACGCGTCTGAAATGGGGGGCATAGGCTCTCTCACTGTACCTTCCGATGTGTGTTCTTTTATGGTGCCTTGGCTGAGCCCTTTTGTTCTTAATGACTGAATACATTTTGGATTACATTTTACCGAGGATTGTGTTTTCCCAAACAGCTCTTTTGCTGCCTATTAAAAAATTTTAAAAAGCCCCCCACAAAACAAAAAAAACTAATAATACTACCATTACCATGCTTCACCATCTATTGCACAGAAATTATTAATATACTTAACATTTAAACCTCTAAATTTCTACCTGTTCCTAAGCCACTACAGACAGCCTCTTAAACACATGCTTTTTTATTAGCTTTCCACAACAAGAGACTACTAATCCATGTGGGCCATATAGATAGCATTGTGCTCTCTCTGAGCCGTCGTTAGCACCTGAGTGGGAAACTCTGCGATGGCTCAGAGCCATCGTTAGCACTCAAGGGGTTAAAAAAATTAAAAAAATTGAGTAGACTGTCCCTTTAAAAATTATTAAAAATGTTTTTTCATGTATTTGAGTGTAAAGGGTTCCAAAGTGTATATATCTGTGTATATGTCTATAAATGTATATATATGCATGTGTATATACATATATATATATATATATATATATATATATATATATATATATATATATATATATATATATATATATACACAGTATATATATACTGTATATATAAATACACATGTATATACATATATATATACACAATACACATATTTAGACATATATGTATACAATGTAGCCCTTTCCATTCAAATACCTTGTTATATACCATATACCATTTAACCCTTATACACTGATATAAATATTTTTTTATCAGATAGTGTATATATGGGTGTAACACTTTATTTTCATGTATTTATGTTGTTTTGGTGCACATTTTTTTTAACCTTTACACTTTACGCTAGGTTTTGCAAACCCAACGCACACTACTTTTGTTACGCTCAAGCAAACGCGTTTACTTTCAATTTGTAATACACGCGCACGTTAGCATGGTCGCAATATTGCTTATCGCGACTCATGCTAACAATAGCCAGTCACTTGTAATCTAGGCCTTGGTGAACCAATGACAAGAGGCATATATGTGTAGCCACCAATCATCAGCTAGCTCCCGGTAGTGCATTGCTGCTCTAACTAAGTATGCTTTCCAACAAAGGGCATAGAAAGAACAAAGCAAATTTGATAATAGAAGTAAAATTATAAGTCTCTTAAACCTGCATACTCTAGCTGAATCATGACATTTTTATTTTAACTATAATTTTCCTTTAACATAGACAAAAAAAAAAATTTATTCGCCAAATAGGAGCGAGTGCACCCATACAGTGATAGCATATGAACCAGAGAAGTGATGCACTCACCAGGATTTAAAGGGACAGTAGACAGTTTGTATTCATAGTTGTGCAGTTTACCAAAATTAATTAGTAAATTAACACAATGAACCTCTCAGCTTTTAAGAATAATGCTTTCTATAACTTTATTTAATCAACAAGTCCTCCTTTTACAAATAAAACCCCCTCCTGGTTGGCACAGCTTTTGTTTGTTTTTAAACTGCGCTATAGTTGTGTTTAGAGAACAAACCTGTGACACATTTTGTTCTCATTTGTAAACAGAGGACTTTTTGATGAAATAAAAGTATTACGGCTAGATTACGAGTTGTGTGTTAAGGTAAAAAAAGCAGCGTTAAGAGGTCCTAACGCTGCTTTTTTATGCCTGCTGCTATTACAAGTCTTGCAGGTATAGGGGCACCGCACACTTCTTTGGCCTTACCACAAAACGACTCACGAAAACTTCTTAAAGTCTTTTTTCTATGGGACTTCCATAGCGCCGGTATTACGAGTCTGTCCTGGGAGGCCAAAAAGTGAGCGGTACACCCTACCCCGTCAAGAGTCCTAACGCATTTAAAAGTCAGTAGTTAAGAGTTTTATGGTACAACGCCGTAACATAAAACTCATAACTAAAGTGCTAAGAAGTACACTTTTTAACCCCTAATCTGCCGCTCCGGACACCGCCGCCACCTACATTATATTTATGAACCCCTAATCTGCTGCCCCCAACATCGCCGACACCTACATTATATTTATTAACCCCTAATCTGCCGCTCCCAATGTCGCCGCAACCTACCTACACTTATTAACCCCTAATCTGCCGTACCGGACATCGCTGCAACTATAATAAACATATTAACCCCTAAACCACCGCACTCCCGCCTTGCTAACATTGGTTAAATGTTATTAACCCCTAATCTGCCGTCCCTAACATCGCCGCCACCTACCTACATTTATTAACTCCTAATCTGCCGTCCCCAACGTCGCCGCCACTATACTAAATGTATTAACCCCTAAACCTAAGTCTAACCCTAACACCCCCTAACTTAAATATAATTACAATAAATCTAAATAAAATTACTATAATTAACTAAATTATTCCTATTTAAAACTAAATACTTGTAAAATAAACCCTAAGCTAGCTACAATATAACTAATAGTTACATTGTAGCTATCTTAGGCTTTATTTTTATTTTACAGGCAAGTTTGTATTTATTTTAACTAGGTAGAATAGTTATTAAATAGTAATTATGTATTCATGTGTTATTAACTATTTAATAACTACCTAGCTAAAATAAATACAAAAGTACCTGTGAAATAAAACCTAACCTAAGTTACAATAACAAGCACTACACTATAATTAAATAAATTAACTAAATTAAATACAATTACCTCAATTAAATTAATGCCTAGATTTAGAGTTCTGTGTTAGCCGTCAAAACCAGCGTTAGGGGGTCCTAACGCTAGTTTTGGCCGCCCGCTGGTATTTAGAGTCAGTCAGGAAAGGGTCTAACGCTCACTTTTCCATACCGCAGATCCCCTTACGTCAATTGCGTATCCTATCTTTTCAATGGGATCTTTCTAACGCCGGTATTTAGAGTCTTGGCTGAAGTGAGCGTTAGAAATCTATCGACAAGATTCCAGCCGCTGCAAAAAGCCAGGAGTTAAGAGCTTTCTGTGCTAACGCCAGTTCATAAAGCTCTTAACTACTGTGCTCTAAAGTACACTAACACCCATAAACTACCTATGCACCCCTAAATCGAGGCCCCCCACATCGCAGCCACTCTATTAAATTTTTTTAACCCCTAATCTGCCGACCGCACACCGCCGCAACCTACATTATCCCTATGTACCCCTAATCTGCTGCCCCTAACATCGCCGACCCCTATATTATATTTATTAACCCCTAATCTGCCCCCCCCAACGTCGCCACCACCTACCTACAATTATTAACCCCTAATCTGCCGACCGGACCTCACCGCTACTATAATAAATGTATTAACCCCTAATCCGCCTCACTCCCGCCTCAAAAACCCTATAATAAATAGTATTAACCCCTAATCTGCCCTCCCTAACATCGCCGACACCTAACTTCAAGTATTAACCCCTAATCTGCCGACCGGACCTCGCCGCTACTCTAATAAATGTATTAACCCCTAAAGCTAAGTCTAACCCTAACCCTAACACCCCCCTAAATTAAATATAATTTAAATCTAACGAAATAAAATAAATCTTATTAAATAAATTAATCCTATTTAAATCTAAATACTTACCTGTAAAATAAACCCTAATATAGTTACAATATAAATAATAATTGATCTGAACAGCCAATAGAATGCAAGCTCAATCTGATTGGCTGATTGGATCAGCCAATCCGATTGAACTTGAATCTGATTGGCTGATTCAATCAGCCAATCAGATTTTTCCTACCTTAATTCCGATTGGCTGATAGAATCCTATCAGCCAATCGGAATTCGAGGGACGCCATCTTGGATAACGTCATTTAAAGGAACCTTCATTCGGACTTAGGACGTCGGAAGAAGAGGATGGATCCGCGTCGGCTGCTTCAAGATGGTCCCGCTCCGCGCCGGATGGAAGAAGATAGAAGATGCCGTTTGGATGAAGATGTTTGCCGGTCCGGATCTCCTCTTCTTGCCGGATAGGATGAAGACTTCGGAGCCTCTTCTGGACCTCTTCTTCCCGGATAGGAGGAAGACTTCGGCCCTCTTCTGGACGGATCGGTGATACCCGGCGTGGTGAAGACAAGGTAGGAAGATCTTCAGGGGCTTAGTGTTAGGTTTTTTAAGGGGGGTTTGGGTTAGATTAGGGGTATGTGGGTGGTGGGTTGTAATGTTGGGGGGGGTATTGTATGTTTATTTAAATGCAAAAGAGCTGTTTTCTTTGGGGCATGCCCCGCAAAAGGCCCTTTTAAGGGCTGGTAAGGTAGAAGAGCTGTTAAATTTTTATTTTAGAATAGGGTAGGGCATTTTTTTATTTTGGGGGGCTTTGTTATTTTTTTAGGGGGCTTAGAGTAGGTGTAATTAGTTTAAAATTCTTGTAATCTTTTTTTATTTTTGTAATTTAGTTTAGTTGATTTAATTGTAGATAGTTTATTTAATTAATTTATTGATAGTGTAGTGTTAGGTTTAATTGTAACTTAGGTTAGGATTTATTTTACAGGTAATTTTGTAATTATTTTAACTAGGTAGCTATTAAATAGTTCTTAACTATTTAATAGCTATTGTACCTGGTTAAAATAAATACAAAGGTGCCTGTAAAATAAATATTAATCCTAAAATAGCTACAATATAATTATTATTTATATTGTAGCTATATTATGGTTTATTTTACAGGTAAGTATTTAGATTTAAATAGGAATAATTTATTTAATAAGATGTATTTTATTTCGCTAGATTTAAATTATATTTAACTTTAGGGGGTGTTAGGGTTAGGGTTAGACTTAGCTTTAGGGGTTAATACATTTATTAGAGTAGCGGCGAGGTCCGGTCGGCAGATTAGGGGTTAATACTTGAAGTTAGGGGTCAGCGATGTTAGGGAGGGCAGATTAGAGGTTAATACTATTTATTATAGGGTTTTTGAGGCGGGAGTGAGGCGGATTAGGGGTTAATACATTTATTATAGTAGCGGTGAGGTCCGGTCGGCAGATTAGGGGTTAATAATTGTAGGTAGGTGGCGGCGACGTTGGGGGCGGCAGATTAGGGGTTAATAACTATAATATAGGGGTCGGCGGTGTTAGGGGCAGCAGATTTGGGGTACATAGGGATAACGTAGGTTGCTGCGGTGTACGGAGCGGCAGATTAGGGGTTAAAAATAATATGCAGGGGTCAGCGATCGCGCAGTGGCAGATTAGGGATTAATAAGTGTAAGGCTAGGGGTGTTTAGACTCGGGGTACATGTTAGGGTGTTAGGTGCAGACTTAGGAAGTGTTTCCCCATAGGAAACAATGGGGCTGCGTTAGGAGCTGAACGCTGCTTTTTTGCAGGTGTTAGGTTTTTTTCGGCTCAAACTGCCCCATTGTTTCCTATGGGTTGAATCTTGCACGAGCACGTTTTTGAAGCTGGCCGCGACTGTAAGCACCGCTGGTATTGAGAGTTGCAGTGGCGGTAAATATGCCTGTACGCTCCCTTTTTGGAGCCTAACGCAGCCCTTCTGAGAACTCTCAATACCAGCGTTTTTTAAAAGGTGCGGGGGGGGAAAAAAGCTCGCGTAGCTAACGCACCCCTTTGGCCGCAGAACTCTAAATCTAGGCATAAATTAGCAAAAGTACAAAAAAAAACAAACTAAATTACAGAAAATAATAAACAAATTACAGATATTTTAACTAATTACACCTAATCTAATAGCCCTATCAAAATAAAAAGCCCCACCAAAATAAAAAAAAACCTAGCCTAAACTAAACTACCAATAGTCCTTAAAAGGGCCTTTTGCGGGGCATTGCCCCAAAGTAATCAGCTCTTTTACCTGTAAAAAAAAATACAAACAACCCCCCCAAAAGTAAAACCCACCACCCACACAACCAACTCCCCCAAATAAAATCTAAAAAAATCTAACCTCCCCATTGCCCTGAAAAGGGCATTTGGATGGAGTTAGCTCTTTTGCAGCCCAAACCCTAATCTAAAAAATAAAACCCACCCAATACACCCTTAAAAAAACCTAACACTAACCCCCTGAAGATCGACTTACAGTTCTGAAGACCGGACATCCATCCTCAAGGAAGCGGCAGAAGTCTTCGTCCAACCGGGCCGAAGTCCTCAACAAAGCCGGGAGAAGTCTTTATCCAAGCTGGGTGAAGTGGTCCTCCAGACGAGCATAATTCTTCATCCAGACGGCATCTTCTGTCTTCATCCATCCGACGCGGAGCGGCTCCATCTTCAAGACATCGGGATGGATTTTTTTTGAGGACATACAATGAAGCAATGAAGAAAGAGCATGGACTGCAGACTGAGCTGCACTCTAGGTCACAGGTAATGCATAGTCATATGAAATACTTGCGAGCTGCTCCGGAGGTATACCTCGTGGATAGCGGACATTCGGGCTTCATTTGGGACCTAGAGTGCAGCCCAGTCTGCGGTCCATGCTCTGCCTATATAGATTAAAGTTTCATTAGCTATTTAAATATTGACAAAATAAGTGTAAAGTTTTAGTGTCTATAAAACAATGGGAGCTGCCATGTTGTAACTTAGGTCACCTTCTCTGCTGTGGCCAATTGGTCGACAGTTATAAGTCACTAGAGTGTGCAGTCAATGGCTGTGTGGAATATTACAGTATTCTGCACTTCCATTTCTAACAGGAACTGGAAAGCTCACAATTTCAAAATGGAATTACATGAAAAGGGGATAAAATAAATAATTAAAGTATATTGCAGAGTTGTTCTTATATATATGATTTATCATTTTTTATTACCATCTGAAAGAATGTAATATCCCTTTAACATAGGCGTACATACAGTAAACTCTAAGTTAACCAGAACTCTAGCAACCAGAAAAAAAAATTGAAGATACTATACATTAAAATTAACACTAACTTTGCAGCTTCCTTTCTCCATAGTGAGCTCTCGAAGGTGAAATCAAGCCCTTTTAATGCCCCCAGACCCTACATAACTGCTCTTAAAAGTTGTGAGCACAAGGCAGTCTGAGAATTAGACATCACGCTGCCACTGGGTGCCCGGGACTGAACGAAGGCGGCATTAATATTAATGAATCATTTGCTTTTATTTAATGTATTTAAATATTAATATCAAGTAAACACAGCGTTTATATTATAGAATGGGTTATAGAACTAGTTAGGCCTATTTTTAATAGTAACTCTCAAGCAACCAGAAAATACACTTATCCGGAATCTACCAATCGCCATGGGTGCCGGTTAACTGGTAGTTTACTTTGTACATCTACATGCCTAAATATGTATATGCTTGTATATATATATGTTTATATATGTGTACATACAGTATGTATTCATGTGTTTACAGAAATATATATCCAAATACAAGCAAGGGAATATCCAGCCGTGAGTAGATTAAAACTTGAATTTTATTGGAACTTGGTTAAAAGCATATCCAAAACATGGGGAAATTAAAAGGGCATCAGATCAGGTCAGGTCTTACGCGTTTCAGCTCTGTTGAGCCGTACTCATAGACCTCTGATCTGGTGCAGTAATTGCACAACCATATACATTTCATAATGAGGTTAATTAAAAACAGCCTTGCCCAATTAGTCTCAGACAGTTAACCCCTAAGTGTTATTATGTGTATAGTATCCTCTGTTGTAATGTATAGTATGGGGTACCTGAAACATTTAGTGTGAGTATATGCTTTCTTAATAACTTTTATTAATTGTAGGCTTCTGGAGTCTGTTGTTGTTTATAATATAACATAAATTCGAGTTAGCAAAATTATTATCTTTGGTCTCAGTATTAGTGTCATCTCTATATATACACATATAAACACATGAATACATATCTATACGTATATAGACATATCTATATAAGTGCATTAGAGCCATTTGCAGTCAAGTATAGGAAAACATGTAAAAGCATATTGATGCAATATTATAATTAATGATTATTATTATTATTATTATTAATAATAATTATATTAATTTTTAATAAGGGTTTTATGTATTTAGTGTAAATATTTCACATTCCAATGTTCTGCACATAGCAGAATATAGTCCTATATATATCTATATATAATCATCTATATATCTAAGTATATGTACCAAAATACATTCAGATATATATAGAAATGTGTATTTATGAATAAATAGAACATATTCTTCTATGTGAAGAACATTGGAATGTGAAATATTCATATATTCATGTCAAGTTAGCGCACTTGAGAATATGGGGCATATTTAACAATGTGCGAGCGGACATGATACGAAGTAGCGTATCATGTCCGCTGCCCATCAATAAATGCAGACAGTATACGCTCTCGGCATTTATCATTGCACCAGCAGTTCTTGTGAACTGCTGGTGCAGTGCCGCCCCCTGCAGATTCACGGCCAATTAGCCGCTAGCAGGGGGTGTCAGTCAACCCGATCGAATTTACTAATAAATTAGGCTTTTTCCTGTATTTAAAGGGACACTAAACCCAATTTTTTTCTTTCATGATTCAGACAGAGCATGCAATTTTAAGTAACTTTCTATTTTACTCCTATTATCAATTTTTCTTCGTTCTCTTGCTATCTTAATTTTAAAAAGCAGGAATCTAAGCTAAGGAGCCGGTCCATTTTTGGTTCAGCACCCTGGATAGTGCTTGCTGATTGGTGGCAACCCAGATGCTCAACCAAAAATGGTCTGGCTCCTAAGCTTACAATCTTGCTTTTCAAATGAAGATAGTAAGAGAACGAAGAAAAATTGATAATAGAAGTAAAATAGAATGTTGCTTAAAATTGCATGCTCTACCTGAATCATTAAAGAAAAAAAAATTGGCTAAAAGACCATAGTGATATTTTTACACACACATATATATATAGATAGATGAGAGATAGACAGATAAATGATTGATAGATAATAGATGGATAGACAGATAAATGATTGATAGATAATAGATAGATAGCTAGCTAGATAGATAGATAGATGATAGACAGATGGATGATTGATAGATAGACAGATAAATGATTGATAGATAATAGATAGATAGATAGATAGATAGATAGATAGATAGATAGATAGATGATATATAGATAGATGATAGACAGATGGATGATTGATTGATTGATTGATTGATAGATAGATGATAGACAGATTATTGATAGATAGATAGATAGATAGATAGATGATTGAAAGACAGATAGATAGATAGATGATAGACAGATGGAGGAATGATAGATAGATAGATAGATAGATAGATGATAGACAGATGGATGATTGATAGATAGATAGATAGATAGATAGAGGATAGACAGATTATTGATAGATAGATAGATAGATAGATAGATGATAGATAGATTATTGATAGATAGATAGATAGATGATAGATAGATAGATAGATAGATAGATAGATGATTGAAAGACAGATAGATGATAGACAGATGGAGGATAGATAGATAGATAGATAGATAGATAGATAGATAGATAGATGATAGATAGATAGATGATACACAAACACACACACACATTTTTATGAGTATTTATTTAAACATTGTACACAGATTTTTGCTTCACTGACCCTATCACCCCACACAGTCGCCTGCTGTTTGCTTATGGAGGTAGCAGCAGCTTGGAGGGGACAAGAAGCACGCTGTCCCTGTCCCCACCCCTTTCCTTCACTCCTCCTTCCAGAATATGATCATTGAAGGAGCTGGGCTGCTGCTTACACTGGTAATCCCTATAGCCCCTTCAGTAAAAGGCTTGTGAAACGATCTGTATCAGGGTTAGGAGAGGGGAGGCAGTATTGGTGTGTCAGTGCTCAGGGGCACAAGCAGCTGTATTAGCCACACTGCACACACCGTTATCTGCTGCCACTGCTGCTCACAAGCTGCTCACACACACTAATGGCTGAGGGATCCTCCGTGTCTGCTGACAGATAGAACAAGGCACACAGCAGATCCTCCTGTCTAGAAGGCGCATCTCCTGGTAATACACCACCATGGTCTCATGGATTATCTCCAGGCTTGTAGTGTGAGTATCAGATCGTATACATTGTGTGTCAGGGACACTGCACCCTCTCTATGCAAGGTGATATGGCTAATTTTAGTAGCTAGCTGCTGTGTGCTGGCACATGCACTCAATAAAAGCTTGCACAGATGTCAGCACAAGCATAATGCTGTGTCAGTTACACAGATGGATCGTTTGTAATGGTCACTGTGTTAATCTATCTAGCTATATATATATATGATAGATGATAGCAAATATATATATATATATAAAATATATATTTCTATTTAGTAAACACACAAGTATGTGTATTTTGTATATGTGTTTTGTATGAAGTTTATTCCAATACTCCTTTTGTTTATGTCATAATTGGATATAAATAGTATTACCACCAGAGGGCTCTATTAAATTAAATAGAATGTGTATTCTTTTTAATTATTGTTGCTATACAAGTATACAGTATATATGCTAGTCTGTTCTTGCATGTTAAAAACCATCAGTAATAGACATGGTAATTAATTATTAATCCAGTGCACAGATGTGTAGAAATACATTTGGGACTCATTCATGCAATTGTAGCATTCTTTATATACATTTGTTTTAAATAAATACTCTATAATCATTGAGGTGTTGTTTAGTATCATGTGACTTGCATTGATATAGTTTTATAATGGAAGCTATAGTGTATATTTTAAATTTGATAGATCTATAAAGAGCATTGTATAAAACATCATACTGTATCTATAGCCCAGTCTACACCATACTTAGGAGTGGCTGGTTTAATGCTCAGACATGTAGGCCCAGGATTTCTTTGTTCGGGAAAAAAAAGGTGCTATATCACATGATGTTGCCTCATTTGACATTAGAATAATTTATTACAGTAAAACTGTGCTAAAGGCGACAACCATGTGCTTTATACAGGTATTAAATTAAAATTCTATACCACTTCCCTGTCTATTTTAATAAATACATTTATATTTCAACAACAACCTAAAATCCATTCCATGTCATGTTATTTAATTATTAATCTAAATGCTGTCATTCTTTATTGTTCTTAAAAAATCACAATAAAAGTCTGGATGTCTGGCAGTGAGCCTTAGTGTTTAGGGACATTATATATCTGTAAATATATTACTTACTAACTTATTTTCATAAATTATTAGTGTTCATATTACGTCAATGACGTTTTTGCTAATTTTAAGAGGAATTTATAATGGTAAATATTAATTACGTTACAGATTTTTGTGTTACTCAGAATATTAAAAGTGTTGTATATTTTATTGGAAACATTTTTATTTGTATTTACAATATGGTTTTTTTGAGAGAGTGGTGATTTCTCTTTTGTCCCTGGAAACTAAGGGGTTAAAAATGAAGTCCCTACTGCAGCAAAGTGATTCATAGAGTGTTGTCCAACTGCCAAGGCTTTTAGAGTCTTTCTGTTTATGAGCAATATCCCAGATAGGTGCTGAATGTGCGGCCCACTGGGCAGAGCAAGAAACAAGCAACTTGCATTGAAGTAAATGTGTTTACATCTTTCTCTTCGTGCTGGGATCTATTAGCTTGCTCCTCTGACGGTGCAGAACATTACCAAATATGCCTTGTATCTGGACATCTGGGTCATGTTCTTTACAAAATGTAACTTAAAAGGTTAAACGTACTAAAAATCAGATCAGCTGGTGAGATGCAAGTTCTCTGTTCATTGGACTTTGATGTTGAACAGAACAGCACTTGAACAGCACTTACTGTTGAAAGTAATTAGTGTTTTCATCAACATTTTTTTTACATCTAAAATGTGGCATTGTAAAATGTGTTTGTTTTGTTTTTGTTATTTTACCTGTGTTTAATAAAACTATTTTTTGTTTTCATGATTGTAATTGCTTGTCCATTCTCACCAATCCAGTTGTAGCTCAGCTACTGATCAATTGATATTTCAGTATCAGTTGCTCACATACATGCATTTACTGCATGTATTAAGCCTGGCCTGGCCATTGGTCAAAAAATCTGATGGACAAGCTAATATATTGAAACATCCACCTGTTCTTAATATAATTCCTGCTATTGGTATAGTAAGCGCTACAGACTTCCACTACTATCTCCTATGTACCTATTGGCGTTCTTCACGCTGCACGCTTCCTGCTGCACACCCTGTGTCACAAACCGGAAGTCCCACCGGTAACTCATCCGCTTGAAACCGGTGCAAGGGAAAATAGGGAAGCCTCACCTCCGCTCCCCAATCAAATAATCCAGACACTGCAACAGTCCCAGCACAACGGTAAGAAAGCTTCCAACCCAGGAGTTGTGATAAAAACAAACGTGTTTTATTTTCAGAGGATAAAGACATCAAAGCATGAGAATTAGCAGCCAATCAGTCATACGCGTTTCGTCAGCAAAGGCGTAACTTTCTCAATGACTTGTGGATTGCAGGACCGGCCATCTTACTTATAGGGCTTAATGACCCCCCCCTATGTGTTTAACTCTGTGGGTACCATGCTAAACACTATTGCCTATACCAGTATCCACCATATGGCACTCACACAGCAAATATATTTACAACATATTAATCTCAAAATTGCACATCATAGACATATCATATATAGATGTCAAATTTATCTAAGCGTAAATATATATGCATAAGCTTTTAGTTTCAACTAACTAAGAACAAATTATCATTTATAAGACAGCTGTTGCATGATTAATTAATTAAATGCAGAATACAACATCAATTACCACTTAGGAAAAATGGGGTAAGATCTAAATTCTGAGAAACTAAAAGCAAAAGCAGAGTATAAACAGAATATGATAACGAAATGTAAAATACCCATATACTTTCATATGAAATCACTGTTGCATTCTCAGACAGACAGCATATTATAGGTCTACAAATAATTTAACATCCCATTCACTATTTAATCTAATGGGTACCCTGGTTCCCAACTGGAAAATCCAGAATACCTACTGTTGTTTTAGTGTCTTCATCCTATTACCCCCCTGGGGTGCCTCATGACATGTTCTATGCCCTGTACTGATGGTAAGGAGCTGTTGGATACATAATAATTATGAAAGTGTATGGCTATAGGAGTAGTAGATTCCGGATCCTCTATCGCACGCAAGTGCTCCAAAAAATGATCCTTTAGGAATCTGGTCGTATGACCTACATACTTTTTCCCACAGCCTCTACAAGTCAATAAATATATCACACATTTTAAATTACAGTTAATATATTGTTTAATTGTATATGTTCTTAGAAACATAGAAATTGACGGCAGATAAGAGCCATAGGCCCAGCAAGTCTGCCCGATATTACCTAACAGTATAAACTTATCTAGTTCGTAGGATAGCCTTATGCTTGTCCCAGGCATTTTTAAAGTCCCCCACAGTGTTTGTCATTAGTACCTCTTGAGGAAATTTATTCCATAAATCAATCAATCTTTCTGTAAAGAAGCTACCTCAAATTACTCCTAAATATACTACCCTTTAGCTTGTGCTCATGACCCCTTGTTCTTGAATTTTCCATTTTATGTAAAATACCCGCAGCCTCAGTTTTACTAAGCCCTTTAACGTACTTAAAAGTTGCAATCATATCACCTCTTTCCCTTCTCTCCTCTAAGCTATACATATTTAGGTCATTGAGCCTATCCTGGTAAATTCCACATTCTTAATTCTTCTTGAGTTGTGAATTCCTCTCCTAGAACAATATACGTACAGGTTTTACACCTCCTACTGACGAATCTGTGATATCCAGGTTTTTTAGTTAACCAATTGGTTTTATTCTCAAATGGCAACATAGAAGGTGACAGCATGTTACCCAATGTTTTTTATTTCCTACTAACAAATTTGAGACCTGAGTCTATTATTTGTTCATCGTATTGTCTGTTCTTAGGATAGGTAATGCCCCTTTAATAATGTTACACATTTGACTATACTCCTTACTATAGGTAGTAATAAAAAAGGGGTTGTTACTGTATTCCTTATCCTGACTTTTCTTCCTTGGTCTTAACATATCTTTTCTTTCCATTCTGTCTACCTGTTCCTTAGCCACATTAAGTTGTTTCTTATTATAACCCCTAGATAAAAATGTCAATGGTGTCTCTTCCGAGTGTTGGTTATAATTATCCTGAGAAGTGCATTTTCTCTTCACCCTCATATATTGTCATTTAGGAATAGCCTTAATTACGTGGCCAGGATGACATGATCTAGCGTTAAGGATTGTATTTCCTGCTGTTGGTTTCCTATATAAACTTACTATGATGTCAGTATTCTGTTCATTTGTTTTCAACATTACATCTAAATAGGGGATAGATGTTTTTGAATATTCCATAGTAAAGTCCAAATTCATATGATGCTGTTTAACATAAGTCAAACATTCATGCAATTATTTCATATTGATCATTTCCACCTCCTTTCCACACAAACAGCAGGTCATCTATGTATCAACCGTAATATTGAATACATTCTTTAAAGGGGTTTCCATCCTCATAAACGTGGAACAGCTCCCACCAACCTAGATACAGGTTGGTGTAAGTGGGAGCAAACTTCGCTCCCATTGCTGTTCCACGCTTCTGGAGATAGAAATCCCCCTCAAATAAAAAATAAATTTTGCGTCAAAAGGTATTCAATTGATTTTACAATGAAATCTTTGGTGTTAACATCATATCCTGAGTACCTGTCTAAAAAAACTCAATTGCCTGTATTCCCTGTTGGTGTGGAATAGAGGTTTATAGTGACATCACATCTGTAGTTAGAAAACAGTAGTCTGTTTGCCACTTTATTTTCTCAACTTGAGATATGAAATCTGTGGTGTCTCTGTTATAACTCTTAAGATTAGTCACCAAAGGCCTTTGTGGACTTTTGGTAAGTAGTGAAATACTGCTGTCACTGGGTGATCCACCCTCAAATATCTCGCATTTTTCTCAGTAATAACTCCACTATTTACTGCCCTGTCAATTATGGAGCTAAGAGACCTCCTAAACTTAAAGGGATAGTAAAGTCCAAATTAAGCTTTCATGATTCAGATAGGGCATGTCATTTTACACAGCATTCTAATTTACTTTTATCATCAAATTTGCTTTGGTCTTTTGTTATTCTTAGTTAAAAACTAAATTTAGGTAGGATTATATGCTAATTTCTAATCCATTGAAGGCCGCCTCTTCATTTGACAGTTTTTCACCGCTAGAGGGCGTTAGTTCATGTGTTTTATATAGATAACACTGTGCTCATGCACGTGAAGTTATTTAAGAGTCAACACTAATTGCCTGAAATGCAAGTCTGTCAAAAGATCTGATATAATGGGCAGTCAGAAGAACCTTAGATACAAGGTAATTACAGAGGTAAAAAGTATATTTCTATAACAGTGTTGCTTCTGCAAAACTGGGGAATGGTAAATAAAGGTATTATCTATCTTTTTAAACAATAACATTTTTGGTGTTTACTATCCTTTTAAAGGTAGGATCAGTAGTTAGTAACTCATAGACATATTTATCTCCCAGCTGTCTGTTAGCTTCCTTAATATAGTCTGTCTTATTTAACAAAACCACATTACCGCCCTTGTCAGAATTACGGATGACAATTGTTTCAGACTTAAAGGGACACTGAACTCAAATTTTATCCCTATTATCATTTTTTTCTCCATTCTCTTGCTATCTTTATTTGATAAGCAAGAATCTAAGTTTAGAAGCTGGCCCATTTTTGGTTCACAACCTGAGTTGTCCTTGCTGATTGGTGGATAAATGCTTTCCAGGGTGCTGAGCCAAAAATTGTCTGGCTCCTTAGATTAGATGCCTTATTTTTCAAACAAAGATAGCAAGAGAACAAAGAATAATTGATAATAGGAGTAAATTAGAAAGTTGCTTAAAATTGCATGCTCTATCTAAATTATGAAAGAAAACATTTGGGTTTAGTATCCCTTTAAGCTGTTAAAGTGCATCAAAATCACTCTTGTTCAAATTACTCTTAGAATTATCCTTTCTATTGATACATTGATTCAAACGACTTAATTCATTCTCAACAGTTTTCTGAAACACGGCAACAGCATTAGTCCTCGTATGCACGGGGTAAAATGTGGATTTCTGTTTGAATTTAGTTAGTGCTGGTTCATTAATCCTCATACTGTCGTCAAAGCCCTCACTCTCCATCTGTAGAGTAATTCAGTACACATATCCTGAGAATTAAAATCATCCCTAATGCCTAATTCATTATTCATTCCTGTTGTTATAGTGGTATATTTTCTTGTTGTGTAAAAAAAAAAATTTTTCAACACCAATGATCTCTCAAATTTGTTTACATCCACAATATTTCTAAAAAGATTAAAGTGGCTAGTGGGTAAAAAAATTCAGACCAAGTGGCAGAACTTTTGTTTGACTATCTGTCAATTCATGGGAAGATAAGTTAATAACATTAAGTTTATCTATATGGATTTCTTCTCCTGACTCTGTCTTTGCAGTATATTTATCATAGTTTGAGTTATCTCCTTGTATATCTGAGTTGTTTCTCTTGAGTTGTGTATTTTAATCCTGTTCCTTTTTCTTCCACCTCTACGTGTTTTCTTTTTTTGTCCTTCACTTTGTTCCTGGTCTCAAATTTGTTAGTAGGAAATCAAAAACATTGGGTAACATGCTGTCGCCTTTTATGTTGCCATTTGAGAATAAAACCAATTGGTTAACTAAAAAAACCTGGATATCACAAATGTGGCAGTAGGAGGTGTAAAACCTGTATGTATATATTAACTGTAATTAAATATTTGTGATATATTTATTGACTTGCAGAGGCTGTGGGAAAAAGTATGTAGGTCATATGACCAGATTCCTAAAGGATCGTTTTTTGGAGAACTTGCGTGTGATAGAGGATCCGGAATCTACTACTCCTATAGCCATACACTTTCATAAATATCATGCATCCAATAGCTCCTTACTACCAGTACAGGGTATAGAACATGTCCTGAGGCACCCCGGGGTGGGGGGGTTAATAGGATGAAGACACTAAAACAATAGTAGGCATTCTAGATTTTCCAGTTGGGAACCATTGGATTAAATAGTGAATGGGATGTTAAATTATTTGTAGACTGATACCTATAATATGTTGTCTGTTTGAGAATGCAACAGTGATTTCATATGAAAGTATATGGGTATTTTACATTTTGTTATCATATTCTGTTTATACTTTTTATGCTGTTTATGCTTTTGCTTTTAGTTCCTCAGACTTTAGATCTTACCCCATTTTTCCTAAGTGGTAATTGATGTCTTATTCTGCATTTAATTAATTAATCATGTAACAGCTTTCTTATAAATGATAATTTGTCCTTAGCTGGTTGAAACTAAAAGCTTATGCATATATATGTACGCTTAGATAAATTTGACATCTATATATGATATGTCTATGATGTGCAATTTTGAGATTAATATGTTGTAAATATATTTGCTGTGTGAGTGCCATATGGTGGATACTGGTATAGGCAATAGTGTTTAGCATGGTACACATAGAGATAAACATATAGGGGGGGGGGGGGTGTCATTAAAGGGACACTGAACCCAATTTGTTTATTTCGTGATTCAGAGCATGCAATTTTAGGCAACTTTCTAATTTACTCCTAATATCAATTTATCTTCGTTCTCTTGCTATCTTTATTTGAAAAAGAAGGCATCTAAGCTAAGGAGCCAGACAATTTTTGGTTCAGACCCTGGACAGCACTTGTTTATTGGTGAGTGAATTTATCCACCAATCAACAAGAACAACCCAGGTTGTTCTCCAAAAATGGGCCGGCATCTAAACTTACATTCTTGCTTTGCAAATAAAGATTCTAAGAGAATGAAGAAAATGTGATAATAGGAGTAAATTAGAAAGTTGCTTAAATTGCATGCTCTATGTGAAATAAATTGGGTTCGGTTTCCCTTTAAGCCCTATAAGTAAGATGGCCGGTCCTGCAATCCACAAGTCATTGAGAAAGTTACGTCTTTGCTGACGAAACGCGTATGACTGATTGGCTGCTACTTCTCATGCTTTGATGTTTTTATCTTCTGAAAATAAAACACGTTTGTTTTTATCACAACTCCTGGGTTGGAAGCTTTCTTACCGTTGTGCTCGGACTGTTGCAGTGTCTGTTCTTCATATAGGTGGTGACGGGTCAGATATTTCAAGCCACACATTGTATACAGCAGGTCTCCAGCCAGGCAATGTGCCTAGCCAAGCAGTTTTCCTTTTCCACACAGGCCCCTTGCATGATAATTCAGGAACAGTGGACTGCATGCAGTGGAACAGAAGCCACTGAAAGCACCATAAGGGTAGGGGCTGCAGGACAAGGGATCTGTTTAAGGTTTGATATAGGCACATATGGCTGCAGGGAAGGAGGTAGAGTTGAGGTATATGGTGATTATATTGCTGATATAGGGAATGCAAGGTTCATGGCCTGGTCCTGTGTGGCAATGTTGATGAGAGAGGCTGCAGGGCCAGGGTTTCATCTGAGGTCTAATGGGCAAACATGGATAAAAGCAAAGGGCTGAATGACCAAGGGTTCTGATGTGTTTTGTGGGTAATAGCAAATCTGATATGGGTTTGTGATAAACAGAGGGGTTACAGGACCAGGGGTTTAGTTTGATATGGGTTTGTGATAAACAGAGGGGTTGCAGGACCAGGGGTTTAGTTTGATATGGGTTTGTGATAAACAGAGGGGCTGCAGGACCAGGGGTTTAGTTTGATATGGGTTTGTGATAAACAGAGGGGTTGCAGGACCAGGGGTTTAGTTTGATGTGGTTTTGTGATAAACAGAGGGGTTGCAGGACCAGGGGTTTAGTTTGATGTGGTTTTGTGACAGACAGAGGGGTTGCAGGACCAGGGGTTTAGTTTGATATGGGTTTGTGATAAACAGAGGGGTTGCAGGACCAGGGGTTTAGTTTGATATGGGTTTGTGATAAACAGAGGGGTTGCAGGACCAGGGGTTTAGTTTGATGTGAGTTTGTGACAGACAGAGGGGTTGCAGGATGAGGGTTTTGGTTAGATATGGGCTTGTGACTGACAGAAGGGTTGCAGGGCCAGGGTTTGGTTTAATGTGGGTGTGTTACTGACAGAGAGGTTGCAGGACCAGGGGATTGGTTTAATGTGGGCTTGTGACTGACAGAGGTGTTGCAGGACCAGGGGTTTGGTTTGATGTGGGTTTGTGACAGAGGTGTTTTTGGACCAGGGGTTCGGTTTGATGTGGTTTTGTGACAGACAGGGGGGTTGCAGGACCAGGGGTTTGGTTTGATGTGGGGTTGTGACAGAGGGGTTGCAGGCCCAGGGTATGGTTTGATGTGGGTTTGTTACT
The DNA here is from genome assembly GCF_027579735.1 of Bombina bombina. Classification (NCBI taxonomy): domain Eukaryota; kingdom Metazoa; phylum Chordata; class Amphibia; order Anura; family Bombinatoridae; genus Bombina; species Bombina bombina. The sequence continues at coordinate 1,354,037,128 of NC_069500.1, forward strand.
GACAGAGAGGGTGCAGGACCACGGATTTGGTTTAATGTGGGCTTGTGACTGACAGAGATGTTGCAGGACCAGGGGTTTGGTTTGATGTGGGTTTGTGACAGAGGTGTTTTTGGACCAGGTGTTCGGTTTGATGTGGTTTTGTGACAGACAGGAGGGTGGCAGGACCAGGGGTTTGGTTTGATGTGGGGTTGTGACAGACAGAGGGGTTGCAGGCCCAGGGTTTGGTTTGATGTGGGTGTGTGACAGAAAGAGGGGTTGCAGGGCCAGGGTTTGGGTTGATGTTGGTTTGTGACAGAGGGGTTGCAGGGTCAGGTTTTGGTTTGATGTGGGGTTGTGACAGACAGAGGGGTGGTAGGGCCTGGGGTTTAGCTTGATGTGGGTTTGTGACAGACAGAGGGGTGGCAGGACCAGGGGTTTGGTTTGATGTGGGGTTGTGACAGACAGAGGGGTTGCAGGCCCAGGGTTTGGTTTGATGTGGGTTTGTGACAGAAAGAGGGGTTGCAGGGCCAGGGTTTGGGCTGATGTTGGTTTGTGACAGACAGAAGGGTTGCAGGGTCAGGGTTTGGTTTGATGTGGGGTTGTGACAGAGGTGTTTTTGGACCAGGGGTTCGGTTTGATGTGGTTTTGTGACAGACAGGGGGGTTGCAGGACCAGGGGTTTGGTTTGATGTGGGGTTGTGACAGACAGAGGGGTTGCAGGCCCAGGGTTTGGTTTGATGTGGGTTTGTGACAGAAAGAGGGGTTGCAGGGCCAGGGTTTGGGTTGATGTTGGTTTGTGACAGAGGGGTTGCAGGTTCAGGGTTTGGTTTAATGTGGGGTTGTGACAGACAGAGGGGTGGTAGGGCCTGGGGTTTAGTTTGATGTGGGTTGGTGCAGACAGAGGGGTGGCAGGGCCTGAGGTTTAGTTTGATTTGGGTTTGTGATAGACAGAGGGGTTGCAGGACCAGGGGTTTGGTTTGATGTGGGTTTTTGACTGACAGAGGGGTTGCAGGGCCAGGGTTTGGTTTGATATGGGTTTGTGATAGACAGAGGGGTTGCAGGACCAGGGGTTTGGTTTGATGTGGGTTTTTTGACTGACAGAGGGGTTGCAGGGCCAGGGTTTGGTTTGATGTGGGTTTGTGATAGACAGAGGGGTTGCAGGACCAGGGGTTTGGTTTGATGTGGGTTTGTGATAGAGGGGTTGCAGGGCCAGGGTTTGGTTTGATGTGGGTTTGTGACAGACAGAGGGGTGGTAGGGCTGCACGATTAATCGCAGATGCGGCTTTAAACAGCGATTAAAGGACCAGTCAACACCGTAGATTTGCATAATCAACAAATGCAAGATAACAAGACAATGCAATAGCACTTAGTCTGAACTTCAAATGACTAGTAGATTTTTTTCGGACAATTTTAAAAGTTATGTCTATTTCCACTCCCCCTGTACCAATCACAAATGCAAATACGTATATGCTGTGAATTCTTGCACATGCTCAGTAGGGGCTGGTGACTCAAAAAGTTTAAATATAAAAAGACTGTGCAGATTTTGTTAATGGAAGTAAATTGGAAAGGTGTTTAAAATTGCATGCTCTATCTGAATAATGAAAGTTTAATTTTGACTTGAGTGTCCCTTTAATCACTGCGGTTTTAAAACCGCGAGAGTACACGATTTTTAAAAAAAATAAAAATCTTTAGCTGTGTCTGTACTGCATTGATTTGTATGTGATTTCTTGCAAACCAGCTCCATCTAATGGTTGCTTTTAGCACACATTTGTAAAATGGCTGTTTTACTTTCACTTTCTGTTTGTGATCTCATAAGCAGCTGATCAATCTCTAGAAGTCTAAAAGCAGAGCCCATGGAGGAGACTGAAGAGAAGAGAAAGCCACTTACTTATATACCCCCCTAGGGACTGCAGTTTCCTCTGCTAGCTAGCTGCTGGGTTAACTGCATCTACAATGTATTTGATATCACAAGTCACAGCATTTCTGAAAGGAGCAGCCCCCCCACCCCTACTGCTATATGCCTGTATTGGATTCCTGCACATGAGCAGGGCTCATTATCAGTCAAGATAAAATGTTTAAAAAAATAAGAAAAAAAGAATATATATATTTATATATATATATATATATATATATATATATATACACACACTCACACACACACACACCTATATGTGTGTGTAACTGTGTATGTGATTGTATATATATGTGTGTGTGTATATGTATGTGCATATATATATATATACTGTATATATATATAAATATATATATATATATATATATATATACACACACACATATGTTTGTGTGTAACTGTGTATGTGATTGTGTATATATAGTGTATATACAGTTGTATGCAAAAGTTTAGGCACCCCTGACAATTTCCATGATTTTCATTTATAAATAATTTTGTGTTTGGATCAGCAATTTCATTTTGATCTATCAACTGCTAGAGGAGGCTCTACTAAATATTGATGAAATATTTCTGTTGGGGTTCCCAAATTTATGCAACTGTCTAATTTCGTTTTGATGCATATTGCACATTTTCTTTTAATCCAATAAACCTCATTTCACTACTGAAATATTACTGTGTCCTTCAGTTATTTGATAGATCAAAATGAAATTGCTGATCCAAACACCCAATTATTTATAAATGAAAATCATGGAAATTGTCAGGGGTGCCTAAACTTTTGCATACAACTGTATATATACACATATGTAGTTTGTATGTTTATGCTCCCAGAGTGTATTGGACATTAAGAAACATGTACATTAAGATTTTGTAGTGTTAAATAAACTTTTTATTGAAAAATTAAGGTGTTGTAGTAATTTTGAAGAGAATTGCGATTAAATTGCAATCGCAGGGTTTTTTGTTTTTTTTACAAAATTGCAATTTTTTTTACCTCCTATATCGCCGAGCCCTAGCCTGGGGTTTAGTTTGATGTGGGTTTGTGACAGACAGAGGGGTTGCAGGACCAAGGGTTTGGTTTAATGTGGGTTTGTGACTGACAGAGGGGTGGCAGGGCCAGGGTTTGGTTTGATGTGGGTTTGTGACAGACAGAGGGGTTGCAGGGCCAGGGTTTGGTTTGATGTGGGTTTGTGACTGACAGAGGGGTGGCAGGGCCAGGGTTTGGTTTGATGTGGGTTTGTGACAGACAGAGGGGTTGCAGGGCCAGGGTTTGGTTTGATGTGGGTTTGTGACAGACAGAGGGGTTGCAGGGCCAGGGTTTGGTTTGATGTGGGTTTGTGACTGACAGAGGGGTGGCAGGGCCAGGGTTTGGTTTGATGTGGGTTTGTGACAGACAGAGGGGTTGCAGGGCCAGGGTTTGGTTTGATGTGGGTTTGTGACTAACAGAGGGGTGGCAGGGCCAGGGTTTTGTTGGATGTGGGTTTTTGACAGACAGAGGGGTTGCAGTACCAGGGGTTTGGTTTGATGTGGGTTAGTGACAGAAAGAGGGGTTGCAGGGCTAGGGTTTTGGTTTGATGTGGGTTTGTGATTGACAGAGGGGTTGCAGGGCCTGGGGTTTAGTTTGATGTGGATTTGTGACAGACAGAGGGGTTGTAGAGCCATGGGTTTGGTTTGTTGTGGCAATGTGACAGACAAAGGGGTTGTAGGGCCTGGGTTTGGTTTGATGTGGGTTTGTGGCTGACAGAGGGGCTGCAGTACCAGGGGTTTAGTTTGATGTGAGTTTGTGGCTGACAGAGGGGCTGCAGCTCCAGGGGTTTGGTTTGATGTGGGTTTGTGGCTCACAGAGCAGCTTCAGCTCTAGGGGTTTGGTCTAATGTGGTGTTGTGGCTGCAGTGTTTGCGGTATTGTCTGATATAGGCATGCTGTTGACAGAGGGTCTGCAGAGCCAGAAATATGCTCTTATGTGTGGATGTGGCTGACAGTAAGGCTGGGCACCATGGTATACCATAAGTAGGTAGATGACTGATGGGCTGATCTAAGATCTAATGTGAGTATATTGCTGACACATTGGCTGTAAGGTTAAAGGTCTTATCTCATATTGGTTCATTTCTGACAGAGGGGTTGCAGGGCCAGGGATCTGATTTGAAGTCTAATGTGAACCTATGGCTGATAGAGGCTGCATGGTTAGGGGTCTTATCTGATATGGATTTGTGGCTGGCAGAAGGACTGCAGAAAAAGAGGATTGGTATCATGTGGGCTTGTGTTTGACATAGGGGCTGAAGGCCATGTGGTTGTGGCAGCTGTGGGCATATTATTGACAAATGGGCTGTGCAGTTTTGGGTCTGATCTGAGGTCTAATGTGTATGTGTGGCTGATAGAAGGTCTGTTGGTTTAGGGGTTTGGTCTGATGTGGATTTGTGGTTGACAGGTTTGGTGTCATGTGGGCATTTTGCCGGCCAGGGATCTGAACTGATGTGAAGATATGGCTGACAAAGAAGTTGGGCACCATGGAATCTGAGGTTGATATGTAGATGATAGATGTCAGGGGTCTGATCTGAGGTTCAATGTGAGTGTATGGCTGATAGAAGGGCTGTAGGGATAGGGATCTTGTTTGATGTTGGTTTTTGCCAGTCCAAAGTTACATTTTGTAAAACAGCACCAAAGTTTTTGAGGCACGAATCCCAGAATTGTCCACTTCCACAAACATAAGCATGATAATTGATTCCAACATTAAATATGTTTAAAAAGGGACCCTTATTTTCGCTTCATGTCAGATTCCTGTCATGAAGCGAAAATAAAGGTACCTTTTTAAACATATTCAAGGCTGGAATCAATTATTATGTGGGTTTTTGGCAACCAGAGGGGCTGCAAGACAAATGTTTTTTTTTCTGAAGTGGTTTTGTGATTGATAGAAGCAGTAGGACTAGGTGATTTTGTCTGATCTGGGCATGTTTCTGACAGGGGCTGCAGGGCCAGGTATTACATCTGAGGTCTGATGTGTGTGTATGGCTGTGTGATTGAGAGGAGCAGTAGGGCTAGGGGATTTGTGGGCATGTTTCTGACAGAGGGGCTGCAGAGCCAGGTATTACATCTGAGGTTTGATGTGTGTATGGCTGTGTGATTGAGAGGAGCAGTAGGGATAGGGGATTTATGTGGGCATGTTTCTGACAGAGGGGCTGCAGGGCCAGGTATTACATCTGAGGTTTGATGTGTGTGTATGGCTGTGTGATTGAGAGGAGCAGTAGGGATAGGGGATTTATGTGGGCATGTTTCTGACAGGGGGGCTGCAGGGCCAGGTATTACATCTGAGGTCTGATGTGTGTATGGCTGTGTGATTGAGAGGAGCAGTAGGGATATGGGATTTATGTGGGCATGTTTCTGACAGAGGGGCTGCAGGGCCAGGTATTACATCTGAGGTCTGATGTGTGTATGGCTAACAGAAAGCCTGGAGCCATTGGAATCTGAGGTGGGTATGTAATTAACAGAGGGGCTGTATACATTTTGATATCTATTCTTATATATTTATGATGTAAAAGTTTTGCATTTAAAGGGATATAAAACCACAAATTCAGACAGAACACATAATTCTTAAAAATAGTTTCCAATTTACTTCTATAATCAAATTTGCTTCTTTACCATGATATTCTTTGTTAAAGAGATACCTAGGTAGGTTTCTGAGGCACTACATGGCAGGGAATAGTGCTGCCATCTAGTGCTCTTGCAAATGTATAAACAAAAATCAAAACTGCTGCCAGGCACATCCCTGCTTTTCAACAAAAGATACGAAAAAAAGTAAATTTGATCATAGAACTATATTAGAAAGTTTTTTTTCTTTGTTTTTTTAAATTGACATGCTCTGTCTGAATTATTCCTTTAATGAATCTGTCCCTTTAATGTTCCTTAAAGTTAGCGTGTTTAAACATTTATTTCCAATACATATAGCACATTTGCCAATGCCTAAGGTAGCACGGGCGCGATCAAATATACGGCGCAGGTTTCGGCGCAAGCGTGGGAACCTGCGCCGTCCGTAATTTCACCTTGCACATCGGGGGTATTACATAAACCCCGCCAGCAGTTCCTAAAGTGCTGTAAGTCTGATAAACTAGCAATGTCCAGAAATGAGCGTAAAGACAAATTTCTGGAGTTGCTAGTGACTTATGGCACTTTAGAAACTGCCGGCGCCTAAGAAAAGTAAATAAAATAACAAATCTCCCGTAAAAGTCTAACACGCCTCATAAAAAATAAGCCCGACACGTTAAACCCCTATATCCATAATCCCCTCTCTCATTACTAATATTAAATGTATTAACCCCTAGAACGACAACCCCCCACAACGCAATATGCCTATTTAAACTATTAACCCCTATATCCGCCAACCCCCAGGCAAACTACCTCTTAAAACGATTAACCCTTAATCCGCCATTAACCCACAATGCAATAAACCTATTCAAGTATTAACCCCTAAACGGCCATAGCCCACATAGCCTATTAAATGTATTAACCACTAATCTGCCGCCGCCACTATAATAATGTTATTAACCCCTAAACCTAAGTCTAACCCTAACACCCCCCCTAACTTAAATATTATTTAAATAAATCTAAATATAATTACTATTATTAACTAAATTATTCCTATTTAACCCCTTAACGACCGAGGACGTGCAGGGTACGTCCTCAAAAAAAAGGCAGTTAATGCCTGAGAACGTACCCTGCACGTCCTCGGTTTGGAAAGCAGCTGGAAGCGATCCTGCTCGCTTCCAGCTGCTTTCCGGTTATTGCAGTGATGCCTCGATATGGAGGCATCCTGCAATAACCTTTGGTAGCCATCCGGTGCAGAGAGAGCCACTCTGTGGCCCTCTCTGCACCGGAGATCGGTGGCTCCCTGCGCTGTTGGGTGGGAGCCGGACCGGGAGGCGGGTGGCGGCCATCGATGGCCCTGGTTATGTGCAGGGGGGGCGGGATCGTGGGCGGGGACGAGCAGGGGCGCGCACGGACGCGCGCGCGTGCACAGGAGGGCGGGGGCGGGCGCGTGCACGGGGAGGGAGCGGGTGGGAACCGCTACACTACAGAAAATGAATTAATAAAAAATGTATAAATTTCGAAATATTTAAAAAAAAAAAAAGATCAGCAAGGTGGTGGGGGTTTGTCTGTGTGGGGGGGGGAAGCTACACTACAGAAAAAAGCCCCAAAAAAATAAAAAAAGCACTTTTTTTTGCAAACTGGGTACTGGCAGACAGCTGCCAGTACCCAAGATGGCCCCCAATGAGGCAGAGGGGAGGGTTAGAGAGCGGTTTTGGGGGGGATCAGGGAGGTTGGGGGCTAAGGGGGGGATCCTACACCCTAGCATATGTAAATATGCTAAAAACATTTTTTATTTTTTTTAAAAAACCCTTTTATTTTAGTACTGGCAGACTTTCTGCCAGTACTTAAGATGGCGGGGACAATTGTGGGGTGGGGGAGGGAAGGGAGCTGTTTGGGAGGGATCAGGGGGTGGGATGTGTCAGGTGGGAGGCTGATCTCTACACTAAAGCTAAAATTAACCCTGCAAGCTCCCTACAAACTCCCTAATTAACCCCTTCACTGCTAGCCATAATACACGTGTGAGGCGCAGCAGGATTTAGCGGCCTTCTAATTACCAGAAAGCAACGCCAAAGTCATATATGTCTGCTATTTCTGAACAAAGGGGATCCCAGACAAGTATTTACAACCATTTGTGCCATAATTGCACAAGCTGTTTGTAAATTATTTCAGTGAGAAACCTAAAATTGTGAAAAATTTAACTTTTTTTTCAATTTGATCGCATTTGGCGGTGAAATGGTGGCATGAAATATACCAAAATGTGCCTAGATCAATACTTGGGGTTGTCTACTATACTACACTAAAGCTAAAATTAACCCTACAAGCTCCCTAAAAGCTCCCTAATTAACCCCTTAACTGCTGGGCATAATACACTTGTGGTGCGCAGTGGCATTTAGCGGCCTTCTAATTACCAAAAAGCAACGCCAAAGCCATATATGTCTGCTATTTCTGAACAAAGGGGATCCCAGAGAAGAATTTACAACCATGTATGCCATAATTGCACAAGTTGTTTGTAAATAATTTCAGTGAGAAACCAAAAGTTTGTGAAAAAATTTGTGAAAAAGTGAACGATTTTTTGTATTTGATCGCATTTGGCGGTGAAATGGTGGTATGAAATATACCAAAATTGTCCTAGATCAATACTTTGGGATGTCTACTAAAAAAAAATATATACATGTCAAGGGATATTCAGGGATTCCTGAAAGATATTAGTGTTCTAATGTAACTAGCGCTAATTTTGGAAAAAAGTGGTTTGGAAATAGCAAAGTGCTACTTGTATTTATGGCCCTATAACTTGCACAAAAAGCAAAGAACATGTAAACATTGGGTATTTCTAAACTCAGGACAAAATTTTGAAACTATTTAGCATGGGTGTTTTTTGGTGGTTGTAGATATGTAACAGATTTTGGGGGTCAAAGTTAGAAAAAGTGTGTTTTTTTCAATTTTTCCTCATATTTTATATTTTTTTTTATAGTAAATTATAAGATATGATGAAAATAATGGTATCTTTAGAAAGTCCATTTAGTGGCGAGAAAAACGGTATATAATATGTGTGGGTACAGTAAATGAGTAAGAAGAAAATTACAGCTAAACACAAACACCGCAAAAATGTAAAAATAGCCTTGGTCCCAAACGGACAGAAAATGGAAAAGTGCTGTGGTCATTAAGGGGTTAAAACTAAATACTTACCTATAAAATAAACCCTAAGGCCTAGATTTAGAGTTGGGCGGTAGCCGTCAAAACCAGCGTTAGAGGCTCCTAACGCTGGTTTTTACCGCCATCTGGTATTTGGAGCCAGTCATTAAAGGGTCTAACGCTCACTTTCCAGCCGCGACTTTTCCATACCGCAGATCCCCTTACGTCAATTGCGTATCCTATCTTTTCAATGGGATCTTTCTAACGCTGGTATTTAGAGTCGTGGCTGAAGTGAGCGTTAGAAATCTAACGACAAAACTCCAGCAGCAGAAAAAAAACAGTAGTTTTCTGGGCTAACGCCGGTTTATAAAGCTCTTAACTACTGTGCTCTAAAGTACACTAACACCCATAAACTACCTATGTACCCCTAAACCGAGGTCCCCCCACATCGCCGCCACTCTATTAAAATTTTTTAACCCCTAATCTGCCGCTCCGTACACCGCTGCCACCTACATTATAGCTATGTACCCCTAATCTGCTGCGCCTAACACCGCCGACCCCTATATTATATTTATTAACCCCTAATCTGCCCCCCTCAACGTCGCCTCCACCTGCCTACACTTATTAACCCCTAATCTGCCGAGCGGACCGCACCGCTACTGTAATAAAGTTATTAACCCCTAATCCACCTCACTCCCGCCTCAATAACCCTATAATAAATAGTATTAACCCCTAATCTGCCCTCCCTAACATCGCCGACACCTAACTTCAATTATTAACCCCTAATCTGCCGACCGAATCTCGCCGCTACTGTAATAAATGGATTAACCCCTAAAGCTAAGTCTAACCCTAACACTAACACCCCCCTAAATTAAATATAATTTAAATCTAACGAAATAAATTAACTCTTATTAAATAAATTATTCCTATTTAAAGCTAAATACTTACCTGTAAAATAAACCCTAATATAGCTACAATATAAATTATAATTATATTATAGCTATTTTAGGATTTATATTTATTTTACAGGTAACTTTGTATTTATTTTAACCAGGTACAATAGCTATTAAATAGTTAAAAACTATTTAATAGCTAAAATAGTTAAAATAATTACAAAATTACCTGTAAAATAAATCCTAACCTAAGTTACAATTAAACCTAACACTACACTATCAATAAATTAATTAAATAAAATACCTACAATTATCTACAATTAAACCTAACACTACACCAGTGTTTTTCAACCAGTGTGCCGTGGCACACTAGTGTGCCGTGAGAGATCCTCAGGTGTGCCACGGCAGACTGACAACAGTGTGACATATTTTTTAAACTTTGCTTGTTTTTTACTCCCAGTGCAGGGGTAGTTTGTAGGAGGCATGGCATAACAGCACAATACATACAGTATGTGTGTGTTTGTGTGTATGTGTATATTATATATGCTGTATTAGGCTACAATGTGTGATTTTTTTTTAAATTTTGGGATGGTGGTGTGCCACAGGATTTTTTAATGTAAAAAAGTGTGCCACGGCAAAAAAAAGGTTAAAAATCACTGCACTACACTATCAATAAATTAATTAAATACAATATCTACAAATAAATACAATGAAATAAACTAACTAAAGTACAAAAAATAAAAAAGAACTAAGTTACAAAAAATAAAAAAATATTTACAAACATTAGAAAAATATTACAACAATTTTAAACTAATTACACCTACTCTAAGCCCCCTAATAAAATAACAAAGCCCCCCAAAATAAAAAAATCTCCTACCCTATTCTAAATTAAAAATGTTCAAAGCTCTTTTACCTTACCAGCCCTGAACAGGGCCCTTTGCGGGGCATGCCCCAAAGAATTCAGCTCTTTTGCCTGTAAAAAATACAATACCCCCCCCCAACATTACAACCCACCACCCACATACCCCTAATCTAACCCAAACCCCCCTTAAATAAACCTAACACTAAGCCCCTGAAGATCTTCCTACCTTATCTTCCCCATGCCAGGTTCACCGATCCGTCCTCGGAAGTCTTGATCCAAGCCTCGGAAGTGTTGATCCAAGCCCAAGCGGGGGCTGAAGAGTGACGTCCATCCTTGGGCTGAAGTCTGGATCCAAGCGGCGGCTGAAGAAATCCATCATCGGGCTGAAGTCGGAAGTCCATCATCGGGATGAAGTCTTCTATCAAGCAGCATCTTCAATCTTCTTTCTTCCGGAGCGGAGCGGAGCCATCTTCTTCCCAGCCGACGCGGATCCATCCTCTTCTAACGACGCCTACTAGCCGAATGACGGTTCCTTTAAATGACGTCAGCCAATCAGATTGAGCTCGCATTCTATTGGCTGTTCCGATCAGCCAATAGAATGCGAGCTCAATCCGATTGGCTGATTCCATCAGCCAATCAGAATTTTCCTACCTTAATTCCGATTGGCTGATAGAATCCTATCAGCCAATCGGAATTCGACGGACGCCATCTTGGATGACGTCATTTAAAGGAACCGTCATTCGGCTAGTAGGCGTCGTTAGAAGAGGATGGATCCGCGTCGGCTGGGAAGAAGATGGCTCCGCTCCGGAAGAAAGAAGATTGAAGATGCTGCTTGATAGAAGACTTCATCCCAATGATGGACTTCCGACTTCAGCCCGATGATGGATTTCTTCAGCCGCCGCTTGGATCCAGACTTCAGCCCGAGGATGGACGTCACTCTTCAGCCCCCCGCTTGGGCTTGGATCAAGACTTCCGAGGCTTGGATCAAGACTTCCGAGGACGGATCGGTGAACCTGGCATGGTGAAGATAAGGTAGGAAGATCTTCAGGGGCTTAGTGTTAGGTTTATTTAAGGGGGGTTTGGGTTAGATTAGGGGTATGTGGGTGGTGGGTTGTAATGTTGGGGGGGGGTATTGTATGTGTTTTTTTTACAGGCAAAAGAGCTGAATTCTTTGGGGCATGCCCCGCAAAGGGCCCTGTTCAGGGCTGGTAAGGTAAAAGAGCTTTGAACTTTAGTAATTTAGAATAGGGTAGGGCATTTTTTTATTTTGGGGGGCTTTGTTATTTTATTAAGGGGCTTAGAGTAGGTGTAATTAGTTTAAAATTGTTGTAATATTTTTCTAATGTTTGTAAATATTTTTTTATTTTTTTGTAACTTAGTTCTTTTTTATTTTTTGTACTTTAGTTAGTTTATTTCATTGTATTTATTTGTAGATATTGTATTTAATTAATTTATTGATAGTGTAGTGTTAGGTTTAATTGTAGATAATTGTAGGTATTTTATTTAATTAATTTATTGATAGTGTAGTGTTAGGTTTAATTGTAACTTAGGTTAGGATTTATTTTACAGGTAATTTTGTAATTATTTTAACTATTTTAGCTATTAAATAGTTCTTAACTATTTAATAGCTATTGTACCTGGTTAAAATAAATACAAAGTTACCTGTAAAATAAATATAAATCCTAAAATAGCTATAATATAATTATAATTTATATTGTAGCTATATTAGGGTTTATTTTACAGGTAAGTATTTAGCTTTAAATAGGAATAATTTATTTAATAAGAGTTAATTTATTTCGTTAGATTTAAATTATATTTAATTAAGGGGGGTGTTAGTGTTAGGGTTAGACTTAGCTTTAGGGGTTAATCCATTTATTACAGTAGCGGCGAGATTCGGTCGGCAGATTAGGGGTTAATAATTGAAGTTAGGTGTCGGCGATGTTAGGGAGGGCAGATTAGGGGTTAATACTATTTATTATAGGGTTATTGAGGCGGGAGTGAGGCAGATTAGGGGTTAATAACTTTATTATAGTAGCGGTGCGGTCCGCTCAGCAGATTAGGGGTTAATAAGTGTAGGCAGGTGGAGGCAACGTTGAGGGGGGCAGATTAGGGGTTAATAAATATAATATAGGGGTTGGCGGTGTTATGCGCAGCAGATTAGGGGTACATAGCTATAATGTAGGTGTCAGTGGGGTACGGAGCGGCAGATTAGGGGTTAATAATAATATGCAGGGGTCAGCGATAGCGGGGGCGGCAGATTAGGGCTTAATAAGTGTAAGGTTAGGGGTGTTTAGACTCGGGGTTCATGTTAGGGTGTTAGGTGCAGTCTTAGGAAGTGTTTCCCCATAGGAAACAATGGGGCTGCGTTAAGAGCTGAACGCTGCTTTTTTGCAGGTGTTAGGTTTTTTTTCAGCTCAAACAGTCCCATTGTTTTCTATGGGGGAATCGTGCACGAGCACGTTTTTGAAGCTGGCCGCGTCCGTAAGCACCGCTGGTATCTAGAGTTGCAGTGGCGTTAAATTATGCTCCACGCTCCCTTTTTGGAGCCTAACGCACTGAAAACCCAGCCATTCTGTGAACTCTAAATACCAGCGGTATTTAAAAGGTGCGGGAGAAAAAAAGCACGTGTAGCTAACGCACCCCTTTGGCCGCCAAACTCTAAATCTAGCCGTAAGATAGCTACAATATAATTAATGATTGCATTGTAGCTATTTTAGGATTTATTTTTATTTTACAGGCAACTTTGTATTTATTTTAACTAGGTACAATAGTTATTAAATAGTTATTAACTATTTAATAGCTACCTAGTTAAAATAAATACAAATATACCTGTAAAATAAAACCTAACCTAAGTTACCATTATACCTAACACTACACTATCATTAAATAAATTAAATTAATTAACTACAATTACCTAAAATTAAATACAATAAAATAAAATAAATTACAGAAAATAAAAAAAATTACAAGAAGTTTAAACTAATTACACCTAATCTAAGCCCCCTAATAAAATAAAAAAGCCCACCAAAATAATAAAATTCCCTACCCTTTACTAAATTACAAATAGCCCTTAAAAGGGCTTTTTGCGGGGCATTGCCCCAAAGTAATCAGCTCTTTTACCTGTAAAAAAAGAAATACAACCCCCCCAACATTAAAACCCACCACCCACACACCCAACCTTACTCTAAAACCCACCCAATCCCCCCTTAAAAAAAACTAACACTAACCCCTTGAAGATCACCCTACCTTGAGCCGTCTTCACCCAGCCGGGCAGAAGTCTTCATCTGATCCGGGCAGAAGAGGTCCTCCAGCCGGGCAGAAGTCTTCATCCAAGCAGCATCTTCTATCTTCTTCCATCCGACGAGGAGCGGCTCCATCTTGAAGACAAGATGGCGTCCCTTCAATTCCGATTGGCTGATAGAATTCTATCAGCCAATCGGAATTAAGGTAGGAAAAATCCTATTGGCTGATGCAATCAGCCAATCGGATTGAAGTTCAATCCGATTGGTTGATCCAATCAGCCAATAGGATTGATCTTGCATTCTATTGGCTGTTCCAATCAGCCAATAGAATGCAAGCTCAATCCTATTGGCTGATTCCATCAGCCAATAGGATTTTTCCTACCTTAATTCTGATTGGCTGATAGAATGATTTAATTTATTTAATGATAGTGTAGTGTTCGGTGTAATTGTAACTTAGGTTAGGTTTTATTTTACAGGTATATTTGTATTTATTTTAACTAGGTAGCTATTAAATAGTTAATAACTATTTAATAACTATTGTACCTAGTTATAATAAATACAAAGTTGCCTGTAAAATAAAAATAAATCCTAAAATAGCTACAATGTAATTATTAATTATATTGTAGCTATCTTAGGGTTTATTTTATAGGTAAGTATTTAGTTTTAAATAGGAATAATTTAGTTAATAATAGTAATTATATTTAGATTTATTTAAATAATACAGTATTTAAGTTACGGGGGGTGTTAGGGTTAGACTTAGGTTTAGGGGTTAATAACTTTATTATAGTGGCGGCGACGTTGGCGGCGGCAGATTAGGGGTTAATACATTTAATAGGCTATGTGGGCTATGGCGGTTTAGGGGTTAATACTGCGTTGTGGGTTAATGGCGGATTAAGGGTTAATCGTTTTAAGAGGTAGTTTGCGATGTTGGAGTTAGCGTATTTAGGGGTTAATAATTGAGTTATTACTTGCAGTGTGGGTTTGATGGCGGATATAGGGGTTAATAGACTTTATTAGTTATTGCGGTGGGGGATTGCGGTTGACAGGTAGATAGACATTGCGCATGCGTTAGGTGTTAGTTTATTTTTGCAGGTATTTTCGGGAGTTACGGTGCTCCCATACTCATCGCAAGGCCTGCTACGGCTGCCTTTTATGGCGAGGTAAAAATGGAGTAAGATTTCTCCATTTTCGCCACGTAAGGCCTTGCGCTGGATATTGGATACCGATTTACGACGCGGTCCCATGTTAGCCTATGGGAGTAAAAATTGCGGCAGAGGATTTTGCGGCCGACACTGCATATGTAATGGAGGCCCACAGAAGCGGAATACACTGCTGAGCTAATCCTTAGGAACAACAAACCAAGATGTGATATTATCCTTACTCTTTTTGATTAATTTATAGAATTGCCTGTCCTCCTCGGTAGGAATAACCTGATATATTACTAATGCACATAACTGTAGACTCATGCTGGAGCATCTTACTTTTTGTAGAAAATCTATACAGTAAAGTCAAAATTCAACTTTCACGATTCGAATAGAGCAAGCAATTTTAAACAAATTTCCAATTTACTTTGGTTATCAAATGCTTCATTCTTTTGGTATCTTTTATTGAAGAGTAAAACTAGGTAGGCTCATAAGAGCTCAGGTGTCTGCACTTGTCTTTAGTAATCTATGGCAGCAGTGTTTTGCAACATTGTATAACAAAGCTTGTTTCAAATCAGTGAGAACAATGGGCACCATGTACTATATGGCGGATGGACAGCATCTTAACTCGCGAAGCTGTCCGCCCGCCTTCGCTACACACGGGCAGCGGATCTGTTGATCCGCTTGCCCGTATGTATCATTACACACTCATCGGAGTGTGTAATGCCCGCCCCTTCAATCGCGCGACCAATCACGCGACTGAAGGGGCTGTCAATCACCGTGCTCTCAGTGATTTTGCTTCGCCACCTAAGAGGTGGCGTAGGGTGTAGGAAGCAGCGGTCTAATGACCGCTGCTTCTTACATTGCGGGAAGCAGGCTTGCATATGCGAACCTGCCCCGCAAAGGCTCCGGAGCAGCTTTCGCTGCTTCGTACATGGAGCCCAATGTCTGAGAACCTGGAAAGCCAAAAGGGACATAATTCTTTTAATGGGATCCGTTTGATGTTCCCTGACTTTAAACTATTACATATATACAATGTTCTCCCCAGCACCTTTTTAGCAGGTGCACCACTCAGCTGATTTTACTTACCACCCGGCTAAAATTTTAGCCAATATTAGGCTAAATTTAGGGAATATAAAAAAATTAAAAATTGTATTGCAAAGATTATCCTTAAGTACATTTATGTTAAATTATGCAATTAATTTGTGCTTTGCATAGCAGAAAATGATATATTAAGAAATATTACACTGCGCCTACCCAGCTACTTGATAATGCCACCCGGCTACTTCATAATGCCACCCGGCTACTTCATAATGCCACCCGGCTACTTCATAATGCCACCAGGCTAGTAAAATTTTATGTGTCTAGGTAAGGGGTCTGAGGAAGGGGATACATTATCCCCGAAACGTTGCAATCACAGTAAAGATTTATTGAAAAGTTCCAGCGAGTGCAAGTTTTTTCTGTACTAGTATTGATGCCTACTAGCACCCTGGCAGTTGTGAGAGTGCACATCTTCGCTATTATATACATAGACAGGCAGATAGATAGACAGACAGATAGATACTGGTGCCTCTATGTGTAAACAATCAAATTAATCAAGAAAATATATTAGTTTAAATAACGGAACAATCTTGTATGAGCCTTGTTAACTTAGTAGGATTGGCTATTTATAGAGATAATCCACTCTGTTTTCATTTGCGAGCCCCCTGGCTGCTAGGTAGGACCAAGAAGCAGTTAAGTGTAGTTTACACATCTGTTAGGGTGGTCAGTGGATGAAGTCAGAGTATGGCAAGGAAGTGCCCAGTTTCACTGTGAGAAACCTGAGACATTTATATTGAAGGGAGGAAAGCTGGCCCCTACAATCAGCACAAATAAAAAATCTGCTGTGTTTCGTTAGTGCTTCGTTAGTGCTACGTTTGTGCCACAAAAATTAAGATTTGTGCTGCTTTTATTTTTAAGATAATAGCAATTGTTTTTTGAGTTATTACAGATTAAATAAAGGTCACCAAAGGTCACGCACGCCCCCCTACAACAGCCAAAACACATAAAACTGGGCTGGTTAGTTAGTACTATGTTTGTGCCGGGTTGTACCGTTAAAAGTTTTATTTGTGCTGCTTTGGTTTTTTAGTTATAACATTTTGGTTTTTTTTCAGTGAAAATTATGTAACCCGCCATCCAATTCGCCTCAGCTGCGTTAAGTTGGCACTCCATGTTTTTAAAATGTGAATAAAAATATACCATTCATTTGTGCTGGGTTTCTGCTGTTTTCTGTTTCAAAAATTAATATTAGTGCCAGTTTCGTTTTGGACATATGAAGTGTTTGTTCTGTTGTTATTCTTTGTTGAAGAGATATCTATGTAGTGTGCACATCTCTGCAGCACTAGATGACAAGAAATCGTGCTGCCATCTCTTGCCAATGCATAACATTGTTGAAAAACTGCTGGCATATAGTGCTATAGACATAAATTTGCCTTCCTTGTTTTCAACAAAGGATAACAAGAAAACAAAGATAATTTGATAAGAGAAGAAAATTAGGAAGTTGTTTAAAGTTGTATATTCTATCTGAATCATGAAAGAATTGTTTTTTTTTGTTTTTGTTTGTTCCTTTAAATAGTACACAAGATGCTAGTAAGTAAGTAAATACCTTTTTTCCATTGACAGATATTGCTAAGTCTGTTGCTTTGGAAACTACATATTAACTACAATGTATAAAGTCTATTATAGGATAGTTTAGTGAGGTTGGAATCCAACCTCTCAATTCTCATAAACCTCTTTTATTTTCCATAAGGTTTCTATATACAGAGCGTTTGCCAGGAACCACAGGATAAATAGGGCTGCTGTATTTTACATCAACCAATCAGTAACAGACATGTGCCTTATGATTTCAAAACCATCTTCATTATTGAAACATTACATTTGTTTGAGCAGCTAATAAGGTAGTGAAAAGAATCTAAATATATATTTTATGTTTTTTTTTCTTTTCTAAAATGTGCATAAAAACCAAGAACAACATTCCAGGGTGACATAACCCTTTCTTAAAGGCACATTTTGCAGAGGTGCAGTTAAACTTATTAAAGGGACACTATTTGTGCATGTAATTTTAGCACCAGTGACCCTGTAAGTCTATGTGTTTGTGCCAGTGAGTAAATAAGCAGTGAGTAAATGATTAGTTCTAACTTTCTGCTCAGAATCAGCAGTTCTCTACACTTTCAGAGTGGGACTTTAACTATGTGTTTAACCCATTTTTGGTGGTTAAACACATAGCATTGCATGTTCAGAGCTAAAATGGCATGCATGTGATTTTTGCACTGTACTTGCCTTTTAAATACAATAATATTTTTACTTATAGCCCTTTAAAGGGACATCCATGGAAATGCTCTGTGTTAGAGCATGTTACTATTGCACTATTGGTTGCATCTAATTATGTTTAACGCTGCAAATAGATTAAACACATAGTTTAAGTCAGCTCCAAAGCAGCAATGCACTACTGGGAGCTAGCTAAACACATCTGGTCAGCCAATGGCAAGAGTTATATGTGTATAACCACCAATCACCAGCTAGCTCCCAGTAGTGCAGTGCTGCTCCTGAGCCTACCTAAGTATGCTTTTCCACAAAGGACACCAAGAGAACAAGTAAACAGGTAATATATGTAATAGATGTAAAAGTCTCTTACATACTCTAGCTTAGCCATGAAAGTTTAAGTTTGACTTTTATTTCCCTGTTAAAGGGACAGTAAAGTCAAAATTAAACATTCATGATTCAGATAAAGCATACAATTTTGAACAAATTTCTGATTTATTTCTGTTATCTAATCTGCTTTGTTTTTTTCACAGCAAACACAGTTTTAATTCTTTTTAAACATGTTTAGATTTGGCTGGTAAGTTATTCTATAGCAAGGCAAAAGAAATGTTTTTTAATTACATGGTGTTTAGTGCTTTACTAAAGATAGATAGATATTCTAGTTTGAATTAAAGGGACAGTCAACTCAAAAAATGTTATTGTTTAAAAAGATAGATAATCCCTTTATTACCCATTCCCCAGTTTTGCACAACCAACATGGTTATATTAATACACTTTTTACCTCTGTGATTACCTTGTATCTAAGCCTCTGCTGACTGCCCCCTTATAACGTGATTATTTATTATCTATTGACTTGCATTTTAGCTGTGTTGAGCAGAACCCACGGGCGTGAGTACAATGTTATCTATATGGCCCACATGAACTAGCAGTCTCCTTTTGTGAAAAGCAAATAAAAAAGCATGTGATTAAGAGGCTGTCTATAGTGGCTTAGAAACAGGCAGAAATTTAGAGGTTTGAATGTTATAAAGTATATTCATATATCAATTTTGGTTGTACAAAGCTGGGGAATGGGTAGTAAAGGCATTATCTACCTTTTTTAATAATAAGAATTTTAGTGTTGACTGTCCCTTTAAAGCTAAAAACAACACAAACTAGTATATTCATAGAAATGCGATTTAATAAGAAAGAAGATAGCACATGAATTGCCTACAAAATAACAAGATACACAAATCAATAATTATAGAAATTCTGAAACTATAGTTGATTACCAATTTATTTCACAACAGTTGTCCTGATACAATTGCATAAAGTTACTTGTTAATGTTGTCACAGGCCACTGATTGGTAATTGTATGTTTAATTGGAGTAAACCTGCCATCTGTAATGGTATCGTGTGACCCGCGTGTCATTCTCTTACCTTCTTTATTGTCATTGAGAGCACAGATTTGATATGTTTCCTCTTAATTTCTTCAATAAAGATTTGTTGGAAAAAAATATTATGTTAAAAATGGTTGAATAAAAGCCCTTAAAGTGTAAAATAAATGTAACAGTAAATGAATGTGTGTGCAAAAAAGTATAATATAAT
Source organism: Bombina bombina (assembly GCF_027579735.1). NCBI lineage: Eukaryota > Metazoa > Chordata > Amphibia > Anura > Bombinatoridae > Bombina > Bombina bombina. The sequence continues at coordinate 1,354,056,749 of NC_069500.1, forward strand.
ACAGTATAATAGAAATCATATGGCAGCAAGATCAGGTGTAATGGAGAAATATATAATGATGGATAGAATTATGTGGGGGAGTAGTTACTTGGCGGTGTCTGTAGATAAAGATACAGAGTAACTCTGGCAGGCTGTACTGTTGCGCGCCTATCCATATTTATGCATTTGCATTTGACTTCATAAGCGCCACATCGGCATCTACCATCTCCTTTACAAGTTCATCAAAGGTAACTTTGCACTTCCAGCCCAATTTCTCAGCTGCTTTACTGCAGTCTCCTTGGAGGAACTCTACTTCAGTGGGTCTGTAGTACTTGTGATCGACTCTCACATGGATTTTGCCGGTTTCACTGCAGCGGCCCACCTCATTTTCATTCTTGCCTTCCCACACAATAGTTGTTCCAATGTGCTTAAAAGCTTTCTCAACAAACTCACGGACACTGTGGACCTCCCCAGTAGATATGACAAAGTCTTCAGGCTCATTTGTTTGCAGCATCAGCCACATTGCCTCAACGTAGTCCTTGGCATGACCCCAATCTCGTTTGGCATCCAAATTTCCAAGGCTGAAACACTCCATCTGTCCGAGGTGAATCTTTGCTACTGAACGGCTAATTTTTCGGGTTACAAAATTTGCCCCTCTTCGTGGACTCTCGTGGTTGAAAAGTATTCCATTAACAGCAAAAAGGTTGTAAGCTTCCCTGAAGTTCACCACAATCCAGTAGGCATAGAGCTTGGCTGCACCATATGGAGATCTAGGATAAAAAGGTGTTGTTTCCTTTTGTGGGATTTCCTGAACTTTGCCATACAATTCACTTGTTGAGGCCTGGTAAAATTTCACAGAGTCAATAAGGCCGCAGGTTTTTATGGCATCAAGAAGACGTAACGTGCCAACTCCGTCAACATCAGCAGTGTACTCAGCAAGATCAAAGGAAATTTTGACGTGGCTTTGCGCTCCTAAGTTGTATATTTCAGAAGGCTTCACTTCGTTTATTATTTTAACTAGGCACGTGCTGTCCGTAAGGTCACCATAGTGCAATTTCATATTTCCTTCTGTATGAGCGTGCGTATTCTTGTACAGATGCTCAATCCTCCCTGTGTTGAAAGAACTTGATCGTCGAACAATACCATGCACCTCGTAACCTTTTTCCAAAAGAAATTCAGCCAAGTAAGACCCATCCTGACCAGTAATGCCAGTGATGATGGCTACTTTCCTGGGCTTTTCACCATTCGCATCTTTTGAGCTGGCTGCTGCACAATTGCCCTGGTTCAGTGCCATTTTTCCACGCTGTGTTGCTTGAAAGAGTAAACAGTGATAGCTTTTTTGAGCACAGTGCAATCAGCCTGTCAGGTCTCAGTGAGAGGAGAGAGCGAGGATCTGACAGGTAAGACAGGTTGAACTGCAGCTAGCTCAGCATATGAAGTGTAACTTGAGTATTTCTTAAAGGGTAGGTGGGGCAGGTTGTATGTCTACAACCAGAAACGCCCTACAATACAAAAATGTGTGGCTTTCTCAGAAAATGACCCAGAATAATGAGATTAAAAACAAGGAGTGGAAAAGGGAATGCAGAAAAGCAGTGACAAAGCAAAGGGGAGGAGTATACATCTACAGGTAATAAGGAAATAAACTGCAATACAAAAACAGGCGCTGTCACATTTAAACATAGGCAGTAAAAGATCAGAACATACCATTTTTAACTGTATTTGAGCATTTAGGTCCATAAAAAGGGAAAGGTTTAACGAGTGTGTTGGAAATGATAGATGTGTATAAATAGTGCTTATGAATATAGACAAATGCCCATATACAGTTTTAACATCAATCAGCATGTACTAGTGCAAATATTAAATATATATGCCAAAGACTGTACTCAGTATTTGTTTTTATAACGAGCGTGTATAAATGTAGGCGCACACACAGTTAATGTGCATTTAGATATGGACATATAGAATACTTATTCAGATATAGAAAAGGTATATACATTGACTAATTTATAGGTTAGGATGTCATGCTATGTAAATGCTAGTAGAAAACAGGGCATAGGTTATATTACAAGCAGATGCACAAGTGACAGAGGCATGGCAGACAGGAAGAGATAAGGGTAAGGAATAACTGGAAAGCACACAGTGTATATAATGAACAGGAAGGAAAAAAAGGCAGAGAGCTAATCTGCTTTGTTTTATTGGTATCCTTTGTTGAAAAGTATATACAGGTAGGCTCAGGAGCGCAAATGCACTACTGGGAGTTATCAGCTGATTGGTGGTTGCACATTTATGCCTTTTGTCATTGGCTCACCCAATGTGTTCAGCTAGCTCCCATTAGTTCATTGCTGCTTCTTCAATAAAAGATACTAAGAGAATGAAGCACATTTTATAATAGAAGTTAAATTGCAAAGTTGTTTAAAATGATATGCTCTATCTGAATCATAAAAGAAAATCCAGTATTTAGCAGTCTGGCCAGTAAAAGTTACACAAAATACTGGACAGTTTTATTTTTAAAGTCCCTGTCAGTTAAATGTAAAGGTCTCCTATGCCTCTAATTATTACAAATATGGCTCTGAAAGAAGTGATACTGCGCGGCACTATTCTGTGTGTTACTGGCTGCCAGGGGGGGTTAAAAAGGTGTTACTGGCTGTCAGGATGATATTACATAACCGCTCGGTGTGTTCTCCTATCAGTGTATGTAGCCAAAGAGGAAACATGATTTATATGCAAGTTATTAGCAGCCAATCAAAATGATTGCTCAGATGGGAACAATATACATGTTGGGGTCAAAGGTGGGACCCGACCTAAGGTAGAGATTTGGGAGGTGCCATTGTGTGACCCACACCTATCACTTGTGTCCAGTCACCTACAGGTTGTCCAGTATTTTTGTGGAGAACAGTTGGCAACCCTACTTTAATGTTAAATATACTATACTGTAAAACGTCATAAATCTATAGAGCAACAGTATTCCAGTAAGTAGCAATACCATTATACTGAATTAACATTCGATATTAAAAGATCAGATAACAAAGGGGTTTAACAAATAATTACAGTAAAACTCTGGAGTTGCAGGGCACTTCTGGTCTGACCTGCAGTTCTAGTTTTACAGCTAAGTCATGTGATTAGTGCTGCTGTTTGGCTCAGCGCCAGTTTCCACTCGAGACCTGCAGTTCAGTGTGGCTCCTGAACAATACTTTGCCATTTTGTTTAACCCTTTACGGGGGCTAAACATATAGGGCGCGATCAAATATACGGCTCAGGTTTCGGCACAAGCGTGGAAACCTGCTTCGCCCGTAATTTCACCTTGCACATGGGAGTATTACATATAGGGTGCTGGCATTTCCTAAGTGCCGTAAGTCGGATAAACTAGCGATGTCCAGAAATGAGCGTAAGTACAAATTTCTGGAGTCGCCAGGGACTTACGGCACTTTAGAAACTGCTGGCGTCTAAGAAAAGTAAAGAAAATTTTAAATCTCCCGTAACTGTCTAACACGCCTCCCAAAAATAAGCCTGACACGTATACCCCTATATCCGCAATCCCCCCTCTCACTACTAATAATAAATTTATTAACCCCTAAACTGCCATAGCCCACAACGCAATAAACCTATTCTAGTATTAACCCCTAAACCGCCATAGCCCACAACGCAATAAACATATTCTAGTATTAACCCCTAAACCACCATAGCCCACAACTCCATAAACCTATGCTAATATTAACCCCTAAACCGCCATAGCCCACATAGCCTATTAAATATATTAACCCCTATCCTGCCCCCCTACACTGCCGCCACTATAATAAAGTCTAACCCTAACACCCCCATAACTTAAATATTATTTAAATAAATCTAAATATATTTACTATATTTTCCTATTTAAAACTAAATACCTCTAAAATAAACCCTAAGATAGCTACAATATAATTAATAATTACATTGTAGCTATTTTAGGATTTATTTTATTTTACAGGCAAGTTTGTATTTATTTTAACTAGGTACAATAGTTATTAAATAGTTATTAACTATTTAATAACTACCTAGTTAAAATAAGTACAAATTTACCTGTAAAATAAATCCTAACCTAAGTTAAAATTACACCTAACACTACACTATCGTTAAATAAATTAAATTAATTAACTATAATTAGCTAAAATTAAATACAATTAAATTAAATAAACTAAAGTACCAAAAATAAAAAACACTAAATTACAGAAAATAAAAAAAAAATACAAGAAGTTTAAACTAATTACACCTAATCTAAGCCCCCTAATAAAATAAAAAATCCCCCCAAAATAATAATATTCCCTACCCTATACTAAATTACAAATAGCCCTTAAAAGAGCTTTTTGCGGGGCATTGCCCCAAAGTAATCAGCTCTTTTACCTGAAAAAAAAAAGAAATACAACCCCCCAACATTAAAACCCACCACCCACACACCCAACCCTACTCTAAAACCCACCCAATCCCCCCTTAATAAAACCTAACACTAACCTCTTGAAGATCACCCTACTTTGATTGGAACAGCCAATAGAATGCGAGCTCAATCCGATTGGCTGATTATTTTCTGTAATTTAGTGTTTTTTATTTTTGGTACTTTAGTTTA
>NC_069500.1:1354066324-1354098824 GCF_027579735.1 Bombina bombina
GAGTGTTGCTTTCTAACTCCTCTAGTAGTCCAGTTGCTTAACCCCTTAGTGCCCTGTGTTTTCATCAACATAAGTGCTTTATAAGGTGGGACAGCTAGCTGCTGAGCTCTCCGATAACGGTTCATCTTCTGTTGGGAGAGACAACAAAGGAACTGGACAAAGAGGATCTGACTGGCTGTAAAAAGCCTCCCTGCTTACATTATACCTCATAGTGTTGAGGTTGTTACAAGTGAGTGCAAATTTGGCTTATGTTTTGATTTATGACTGTGGACTCTTAACATATTGCACCAGGATCCTTATGTTTGTGCGCCCTTCCCTCTTCTGTTGTTCTTAGATTTCGTTGGGATTTCCTTCCTTTGGATACTCTCTGTATTTGGGAATTAGGCTGCGAGACTTCCTGGATTTTTTCCTCCGATATATCAATTAAAAACTGATTGTGCCATAGACAGGAGGACTGTATTACATCTACAGAGACTGGTGTTTTCTCTCTTATCACTTTGGGATAACATTATCCATAGCACTGATAACCTCTCTGTTTGCCATATATATATATATATAGATAGATAGATAGATAGATAGATAGATAGATAGATAGATATTTAACCAAAAAAACATCAGATATAGAAATAAATAGCAATATGTATTTATGAATAAAATAGAACATATTCTGCTATGTGAAGACCATTGGAAAGTATTAATATGTCATGTCGGTTAGCGCGCTTGGTTAAAAGCGCTCTGGTTTGCATGACTTGTTGGGTGTTAGTATTATTTCCACTTTTCACGCTCTATTTAAGTCTATGGGAGAATATGTTAATGTGGTTGCGATATTGTAACCGGCCAAAGTCGAGCTATAATTAGCGCTCCACTCGTAATTGAGCCCATACTTCATTTAATCAGATTGACATCAGATAAGGGCACAGTGAAAGTCAGGACAATTATGTAAATCTAAATAAACCCTTACCAATTAGAGTACATGTGTTTATGATGACATGATTTAAGAGGCAGCAAATTTTAGGAGTAGTTATATTATTACAAATCAGTAACCCCTGGTCTGGTTGTCTAGTTGGGGTATATGACCCTTCCTTTTCCTCAGATTGTGAGGGATACACTATATGGCCAAAAGTGTGTGGACATCTGACCATCACACCTATATGATCTTGCTGGGCATCCCATTCCAAAACCATGGGCATTAATATGGAGTCGATATTCCCCCCCCCCCCCCCCTTTGCAGCTGCAAAATCCACAACTCTTCTGGGAGGGCTTTCCATAATTTAAGCCAAAAAGAGCATTTGTAAGGTCAAACACTGATGTTGGGTAAGGTCTCTCTTGCAATTGATAATCAAATTCATCCCAAAAGTGTTCAGTAGGATTGAGGCCAGGGCTCTGTGCAGGTCACTTAAGTTTCTCCACACTAAACTCGTCAAATTATGTTTTCATGGACCTCACTTTGTGCACATGGGCATAATCATGCCGGAAAAGGAAAGTGCCTTCCCTAAGCTGTTGCCACAAAGTTTGAAGCACCCAGTTGTTGAAAATGTCTTTGTATCCTGTAGCATTGAGATCACCAAACCCTGACAAACAACCCCAGACCATTATCCCTCCTCCACCAAACTTTACCAGCAATGAAGAGTATTGTAAGCTATTTGTCAGCATATTGAATAAATGCTCCTACGATCTCATGATACTGACCGTGGAGTTCCTGCATAAAGAAATTTCCAAACAAAAATCGGAGGTGTCGAGACTGAGGGAGGAGCTGAGTAAATCGCTGACACTAGAAGCATACAACACACTGGTAAAGAATGTGGAGAAAGGAGAAGCAGAATATCGCAAGATACTGGAGGATCGGAAAAGAACGAAATTCCAGAGGGACATCGAGGATTACGAATCCGGATTGGTGTATCGATGGTCACATCACCGGGAGCCAAGTTACCGCCCACAAGTCGGGGAATTTCGTCAGTGGTGGCATCCGAGACACAGGCAGCAAGGTACAGCTGCATTGGGAAGCAACACAGATTCTTCAGCCGTTTTTTTAACTGAAGAGTCGGAAGGAGAGGCCACTGGGGTGGCCGCAAACACAAGGGCCGCAAGAGGTATGGTGTCCGGAGTGCAACCATTCCAGAGGGGTCAGAGGAGATCGGGTCGAGGTCGGAGGTATTAGAAGGAGGTAACAGGAGACCAATTGACTGTTTGATATCTGACGGTGATAACTCCAACCATGAACTGCCTAAAAATGATCTTGTCATTAATATTTCTGATTACACTTTGTATAGTGAGCAAATATTAGCCCTCAATAAAGGTTTATCGTTTAGTCCTACACAGAATCTAGATCTGTTTAGATTAGAGCAAGATCTATTTAGATTTTTTAGATCTATTAAATTGAAAAGTTTCTTTGCAAATAAAAATTCCCCAATTACTGATAAAAACAGTAGCACTGGGTTGACATTGAGTAGTTTTGGCCTTAGAAACAAAAGTAAATTTATTCCAGCAAATGTTAACCATAGTGTTAATACATATATGGAGTTAGTCAAAAAAGATCTAGAAAAAGTATACAAAAAGATTGCTGGAGAACATTGCTGCAGCAATAATATATCCAAAAAAGAAAGAGAGGCTATTAACTTGCTAAAAAATAACAAAGCATTAACGATAAAAATGGCGGACAAGGGCGGTGCCATTACTGTCATGAATACCAGTATGTATATTACAGAGATCAAAAATCAGTTGTCTAAACAAGATGTATATAAAGAATTACCATATGATCCTACTATAATTGTCCAAAAGGAGATTGTGTCTATGCTAAATAGAGCTTTAAAAATGGGTATAATATCTAAAGATATTGCTGATTTTTTAATCATAGATCACCCCTGTATCCCAGTTTTTTACACTTTGCCAAAGGTGCACAAGCGGCTTGAAAATCCACCAGGTAGGCCAATTGTGGCCAGCATATGTTCAGTTTTTTCCAACATAGCTATCTTTTTGGATAGGATATTTCAGCCGCTTGTGCACCTTGGCAATTCATATATCAAGGACACTGGGGATTTTTTGGACAAAGTACATAATTTAGATCTATATGGCAACAAATACATACTATTCACATTAGATGTGAACAGTTTATATACTGCAATAAAACATGAGAGCGGTATCTCAGCGGTCATGAAAGTACTCCATACAGTTAATAAGTATTCTCCATCACAGAAGATGTTTTTTGAAAATCTATTGAGAGTTGTTCTTTATCAAAACTATTTCTTTTTCCAAGATACATTTTTTCTCCAGCTTCAGGGAACAGCCATGGGTTCCAATGTCGCCCCCACATACGCGAATATATTCATGAATATGTACAAGGAAACATTTGTTTATGAGAATAGATTATTCCTACAATATGCAGTGGCCTGGTAGCGGTACATAGATGATGTATTCGGTTTGTAGTGTGGCGACATTGGAACCCTGGAGGAATTTGTCGCTGAGCTCAATTGTAGCACTGATTCTATCAAATTCTGCCTTAATGCAAGTGAATTACAGGTTGACTTCTTAGACACCACAGTATATTTGAAGGATGGGAAGGTCTGTACAGATTTATATTTAAAACCTACTGATAAGAATGGCTTGTTACACTATCAAAGTTTCCATCCTAGAAGTACAGTTAGGTCACTACCTAGAAGTCAGTTCCTAAGGGTACAACGTATTGTATCTGAAGAAGATAGATTGCAAAAAAGATTACACAACATGGCAAAAAAGTTTGAGAGTAGGGGTTATCCTGCAGCGTTGGTTCAGAATAAATTAACTAAAGTGCAATCCAAATAAGATCCAACACCAAAAAAGGAGGATAAACGTATGGTAATGGTTATGGATCATAATAATCATGGTAGCAAAATTATGAATGTACTAAAAAAACACTGGCGTATCCTACAGGGTTACCCAGGTGTTGCTGAATTTGCAGTACCCCCCATGCCTGCCTATAGAAGAAGGAGAAATCTCAGAGATGAGCTTATACATACTGATATTGGAAGTGCAAACAAAAAACAGCAAAGCTACATATCTGATAAAAATTATGGGTGTTATCCCTGTTTGGGATGTGGCAACTGCAATTCGATGATCAAAGGCCCTCAATTTGTACATCCTCTCACTGGTAAAAAAAAATTGATAAAAGGCTTTTACACATGTGATACTGCTTTTGCTATCTATCTCATAAAATGTCCATGTGGAAAAATTTACATTGGCGAGACGACACGCCGTGTCCGTGATAGGATAGTACAACACAAAAGCAATATCAGATGTGGAAACTTGGAGGCAGCAGTGTCAGGACATTTTATCCAATGTGGCCACAACATTAGTCAGGTCCGTTTTCAAATCATTGATGCAGTGCCACGTCCCAGACCAGGGGGTAATAGAGAATTAATGCTAAAAAAGAAAGAGGCATTTTGGATCTACAAACTCAATGCAATGCAACCCCTGGGTTTAAATAAAGAATTGGATTACACTCTATTTGTATAATCATTTTTATATTCATCTTTGTAATTATTTTTGGAATCATTTTGAGTCATGAAATGTCTAATTTGATGCAATTATTTTTCATTTAACTTGCTGCAACTGTTTTTCATCAAACTTGCTGCAATTGTTTTTCAACAATTTTTTTTTTTTAATTTTCAATAATTTGTCTATCAATAATTTATTTGGTTGAAATTACATTGGTATCTGTATATGTCATTTTTCTGCATATGTATATATTTTTTCTGTATTGATTTTAATTCTATCTGGCACTAAGGTGAAATAAGAACATTAAGTTCTACCCTAGATGTAATGAAGTGAGTAACCACTAGGTGGAAGTGCTGAGAAATGTTAATTGAACACCTGTGTACAGGTAGTCCTTTATAAGGTTTGAACAGTGTGTTTTAGCTTTGTATGATTAAGGGTTCTCTACCCGAAACGTCACTTTTTTATTCCAGCATGTGGAAATAAAGATATTTTTATACTGCAAGGTGCTGCCTTCTTCTGTGGATTTATTGTGACTAAAGGGATTACAGCACCCTTTTTTGGCCTGCACCTGACAGTGGAGCTGAGCTACAAACTGTTCTGGTATCCACCAAAATTTACAGTAGGCACTATTCATTCTGGTAGGTAGCATTCTCCTGGCATGCGACACACACAGATTCCACCAGACTGAAAGATAGTAAAGCATGATTCATCACTCAAGAGAAAGTGTTTCCACTGCGCCAAAGTTCAGTGACGGTGTGCTTTACACCACTCCAGCGTTGATGTGAGGCTTTCTATACAGCTGCTTGGCCATGAAAACTCATTTTATGTAGCTCCTGATGCTGCTGATATTGGTTCCAGGTGCAGTACTGAAAACTCTGTAGTGCTGCAACAGATGCTAGGTGATTATTATGTGCTACGCGTTTCAGCACTCGGCAACCATGCATTGTGAGTTTGCTTGGTTTACCACTTTGTGGCTGGGATGCTGTTCCTTCTAGATGCTTTCACTTCACAATAATAGCACTTACATTTTATCTGGGCATCTCTAGAAGGGGTGAAAGTTGACTAACTGGCTTGTGCCAAACGTGGCATCCTATGACAGTAGCACTTTCAAAGTCACTGAGCTCTTCAGTACAACCCATTGTACTGCAAAACGTTTCCTGGAGATTTTATGGCTGTGTGCTGGATTTTATACACCTGTTAGGCTTAGCAGTGGGTGTGGCAGAAATCCCTGAAAATAATAATTAGTAGGGATGTCCACATAATTTTGGCCATATAGTGTATATGATATAAATATGAACTAAAATTGTCTGGGATGTTTTTTTTCCTGGGGAAACACATTTCCCAGTGCCCAGGGCAGCACAAAAGCTAAATACACCACTGAGTTGGGTATCTGTGATCTAAAGTAAATAAATTCCAACAAGCAAATAGATAAAACTATTTAAAGGGACAGTGTACTTTAAAATCTTTGTCCAATGTGTTACTAATTTGCTGGTGTACTAAATTGTATACAAATTACATTGTTGCCTTTATTTTGCAATTAGAAATAGCTGATTTTCCTGTTAAAACTACCACCCATACTGAGAAATTCAATACTGCAGTAATGGCTACAGAAAAGCTGTGTATACAAGAGGCATCAGAAGAAATTGACCTCCCAGCAGGGGTGGGGAGACCATCTCTTTTTAAAGGATGTTCCTGCACCAGCTTTAAATACATTGAACTCTTACCTGCGGCTTGTCTGAGTGCACTTTCCCTTTAACTTAAAGGAACAGTCAAGTCCAAAAAAAAAAATAGGGAATGTAATTTTTTTATTTTTTTAAATTTTATTTATTTTTCAACATTGTATAAAGTTTAAAATAAGCACAATAAACTTTTTCAGTTCACCTCGCAGGGTAAAGAAGAAGAAAAGAAAAAAAAAAAAAAGAGAGAAAAAAACAAAACTCTTTACAGTCATGACAGGTTGACTTATTTTTAGACTAAAAACCAATACTGTACAACCTAATCCTTCTGTATCTGAGAACTAAATCCCACGAGCCAATACAGGTGGCCCTCGTTTTACAACGGTTCAATTTACATCGTTTCAGAATAACAACCTTTTTTTCCAGTCATGTGACTGCTATTGAAAAGCATTGAGAAGCAGTGCATTTATTAAAATAGCCAGTAGGTGGAGCTGTCCGCTTGTGTTGCAGCAAAGCCAAGCAAGATGAAATTAATCAGTTTAACCAGACCTGAGCTATCGAGCAGATTTCAAAGAAACAAGATCTTCCTGTCTATAACTCAGTCCAGATTGGAATGCATAGAAAGAACTGTTTGCATAAAAATGCAAGTGAAGTCTGTGTTGTGTGATTATTTTATTAGGTTTATAATGCTGTTTAGCAAATGTTTTTGTTCATTTAACTTAGTTTAATGATATATTCTGTGTTGTGTGATTATTTTATTAGGTTTATAATGCTGTCTAGCAATTAAAGTCTTCATTTCAAAGCTTTAAAAATAATGTATTAGGTGTTACTTATGACAATTTTGAGAGGGGCCTGGAACCTCTCTCCCTCACTTCCCATTGACTTACATTATAAAATGGGTTTCAATTTACAACGGTTTCGATTTACAACCATTCCTTCTGGAACCTAACCCTGGCGTAAACTGAGGGCTACCTGTACTTTCTTGGTTGGGATATGCAATAAGGAATTAAACACTTGAAATTTATTACATATTTATATCCTGTCCTCCTTAATCGAACCTTCACTGTTGAACTTTTTAACTAAACTAAGATAACACACACACACATATACCCCCCCCAAAGAAAGGGGAAAAAAACTCTATATTCCAGCATATAAAGAACCAAATCTTGTTAGGACCTTGCTCCCGAAGGAGCTGTAACTATTGCCCAGATGAGGATAATACTTCTAAACTAGCTTGGGTCTAACATGCATATAGTGCTTGAATTTGGTCTTGGCAGCACGGTTGTTTCTCTATTATTACCCAGCTATTCTTATTCCTTGATATGTACTTGATGTGTAATTTTAGCCCGAGATCATGTTTCTATACAGTGGTGGTTTATACTCTAATAATCCTCATCGCTTGACATACCTAAGGCCACTGTGCCCCCCCTTGCAACTCACACCTATGAAAAGGGAAAAAGAGGACAGAGGAGAAGAAAAATAAAAAAATAAAAAAACACAACATGTTGTTTAGAAGAAGGGGTTGTTCGTCTCTCCCCCACTCCCCCTACCAAACTCCCAGTAGAACTAGTTCTGAACTTTGAAAAGGGAAAATCATATAGTCAATTTCATTTTCAGAAAGTGATTTGATATAAACTGCCCATTTATTGAAGACATTCTTTATGTCCTCTTCATTATCTATATCTGTGTCCTTCTGTTCTAACACACATTGTTTTTTCAAGCAGTTCTGAATTTCAGAGACGCTGGGTACAGAGCGCATTTTCCATTTTTTACATAACAAATACCTAGTGGCTAAAATAGAGATAGAGACCAACTTATCCTGCGGATGACACTTCTTTAGGTTATAAAGGCAAAGTATTATCTGATAAAGGGAAAAAGTCACTGGGGGAATTTTCAACACATTATTTAGCCAATACTCTAGTTTACGCCATACTTTTCTGATTTTTGGACACAGCCAGAACATGTGTTCAAGATCAGCTGCTGGGAATGAGCATTTCGGACATCTGTCAAATTCCAAATTGTGCATCCTGTGACCCTTCTCCGGGGTGAAGTATGCTCCATGTAGTAATTTGATATGTGCTTCCCGCCATGTAGCAGATAAGGTTATCTTTGCTACTTTACTTATGGAGTGCTGTAAAATTTTTGAATCCACTAAGTTCTGTTCTAAGATTGCCGACCATTTTAAAGCAAGCTTTGCCAATATTGGGGTTCCCCTATTGATGGCCAAAAGATAATAGCACATAGAAATTGACATCTGACCAGTTCTAATGAGTATAAGCCATTTTTCTAAATGGCCTAGTGTCCAGGACCAGCCTGCTTCTCGAGTTCTATCAGAAAGAAAATGTCTTATCTGCAGGTAGGCAAAGAAGTCCTTGTTAGGCAAATTAAATTCCAATTTCAACTCTTGAAAAGTTTTGATCTGTTTACTGTCCCCATCAATCAGCAGAGATAACTTGTTTAGACCATTCTCGTGCCATCGGGAGAAGACCTCAGAGTGCAACCCAGGTTGAAATCTTGGGTTGCCTGTCAAAGGTAAATAGTTAGATATCCTAGGATTGACTGAGAAGAGTTTTGATATCTTCCACCAAGCCTTAATCGGATTAACAATCATTTTAAATCCCTTGATCTCTGGTGGTATCTCTTTGGATGAAGAGTGAAGAAGAGCTAAGGGAAGGTATGGGTCACACATACTCGATTCAAGGTGATTATTTAAGATATAGTCCTTAGATAAAATCCACCCTGTTGCTATCCGAGCCAGGAAACTAAGATTGTAAGCTCTAATATCTGGAAGTGCCAGACCTCCATAATCACGTGGGAGAGAGAGTTTAGTGTGCAAAATCCTTGCTTTTTTCCCCTGCCAAAGAAAATGACCTATTGAACTGTTCAGCAAGCGTACATCCTTTTCATAGAGAATTAACGGAACGTTCTGGAGTATATATAGTAATTTCGGGAGAAGAAACATTTTCCATACTGCGATTCGCCCTGAAAGTGATAATGGTAAACTTTGCCATACTCTAAGTTTTTCTCTAATTTGTTTTATAATTGGGGATATGTTATATTCATAAAGATCCCCGGACTTTACCGGAATATTTATCCCTAGATATCTAAAGGAGTCTTTCACTACTTTGAATGGGTTATCTACACATGAATCGTTATTCTTCTGAATCCATAAGATTTCCGATTTGGATGCGTTAATCTTATATCCTGAAAAAGTGCCATACTGATCAATTATCTGCATAAGCTTAGAAATGTTGGTGTTAGTATTAGATATATATAACAACACATCGTTGGCGTATAAACCAATTTTGATCTCGTATTTCGAGATCTTTATGCCTTCCAGGGTTTGTCTTAATGAAATTGACAAGGGCTCAATAGCAACATCAAAAATAAGTAGGGAGAGAGGGCATCCTTGGCGTGTTCCTCTTTCCAATGATATTGGGGAGGAAACTGATCCATTGACTATCAGACATGTAGCTGACTGCTTATATAAGTTCTCTATGAATTCTGGGAATTTGCCCTTAATTCCGAATTTAAGCAAGGAGGTGTTTAAATGTTTAAAAGTAACAGAGTCAAACGCTTTTCCTGCGTCGATGGAAAGGATAGCCATGTCCTGTGGATTCCCTCTCTCCTTTTTAGCCTGTGAGATTTTTTCAAAGTATTCCAGGGTGATTAAAACTTCTCTAATTTTAGCCAAGGAATTTCGATTATTAAGAAAACCGGCTTGGTCTGAATGAATAATTTTGGGAAGAATAAGCTGTAGTCTGGAGGCTAAAATAGAAGTTAAGATCTTGTAATCAGAATTAAGTAAGGCTATTGGCCTATATGATTCCTTTTTTGACGGGTCCTTTCCTCCCTTAAGTATTAACGTGGTGAACGAGGAGGAAAATGAGGATGTAACGGGATTTCCGTTAATGTAAATATCATTATATAAATTTGTTAAATAAAGGGAAATTTTCGCGGATAAGATCTTGTAGAATTCATTTGGTAACCCATCTGGGCCTGCCGCTTTGTTGCTAGGGAGTTTAGAGATCACTTCTACTACTTCCTGAACAGAGATGGGGGAGTTAAGACCACTAATGCACTCCTCTGTTAATGAGGGGCACACGATTTTGTTCCAAAACTCTGCAGCTTTTTCACTATCATATCCTTTACATGAATAAATGTCCTGATAATACTCCGTAAAAGCGGATGCAATTTCATCAGGGTTTGAAATTCGCTTATCCTTATTTACAATTTCCTCAATATATACTTGCTCTTTTTCGTTCTGAACTAGTCTGGCCAACATTTTTCCAGACTTGTTACCAAATCTGTATAGTTTGACTTGAATTTTTAGATCTTTTTGTGTTTGTTGAGTCAGAATGAACGTGTCTCTAGCTTCTTTAGCTTGGACATATTTGGCACAATTTAGGGTATTCTTCTGCAATAGAAATTTATTATACGAATTGGAAAGTGTTTTTTGCATTTCTTTTTCCCTTGACCTCAGTTTCTTAGTTAAGATTATATTATAAGCAAGAATTTCACCTCTGAGGACCGCTTTGGCGGTCTCCCAGAGAGTAGCAGGGCGATCTATATAATTAGAATTAAAATGCAAAAATTCCTCATATTTAGATTTAAGACATGATTTGAACTTCATGTCAGAGGCTAAAAAGTATGGAAAATGGAAACGGAGGTACTTAGATTTCAGTTGTTTAAGCTGGATAGTCAGAGTGACAGGAGCATGGTCTGATAGAAGGATAGGGGCAATTCCTGCCTGAGCCGTTATTGTGCCTAAACGTTCGTCTATCAAGAAAAGATCAATACGGGAAAGAGTCTTATGCGCTTTTGAAAGACAAGTAAATTCGAGAACATCTATCTGGATTCTGACTTCTCCATATATCACGTAATGCTAGATTTTGTTTTAATTTGTTAAACATTTTACTTTCTAAATTATCCTTTTTCTGCCTTTTCTGCTTCGTATTATCTCGGAATCTATCTAACGGGCATTGCGGCACCATATTAAAATCCCCTCCCAAAATCAAATGTCCCTCGGCGTAGAGAAGTAGTTTAGTTTGTATTTTATTCCAAAATTCTATGTCAAAGGTGTTAGGGCCATATATACAGTATTACATAAGGTATAGATTACCTTGGCAATTCTTACTTTTAGTAAAACATATCTTCCTCCCGGATCACAGTGCACAACTTCGAGTTGAATCCTTTTCCCTATCAGAATAGCTACACCTCTTTTTTTCCCAAGGCTAGGTGAAAAGAATACTTCTCTGACCCAGGACACTTTAAGTTTACGAGATTCTTCTGAGCTAAGATCTGTTTCTTGAATAAATCCTATATCTGCTTGAAATTTTCTCAGTTGAGTTAATATAGCTTTTCGTTTGATAGGTGTGGAGATCCCTCCCACATTCCACAAAATTATCTTAAATTTTTCCACTTTCAAATATTCTCATTCAACAATTTGCAGGGGGAGAGGGTAGGAGAGAGAGAGAGAGAGGAAAAAAGAAAAAAAAGAAAAGAAAAAGAAATAATGAAAAATTTTGGGCAGCCCAGTATTTCCATAGCCCCCTACCCTGGGGATGTCTCCAAATACTGAATTATATCTAATTAAGGAAGGACTGACCTTTCCGGTGTTGGAGGATTCAAGGATGCAAAGAACTTCTCAGCTGCATCAGCCTCCGAGAAAAAGTGTACTTTGTCATTTACTGTGACTTTAAGTTTAGCAGGGTATATTATGGTGGCGTCAAATCCATTATTTATGAATTTGGTACACATGGGTGCTAGGTCCCTCCTCTTAGAGGCTGTCTCAGCCGAGAAATCCTGAAACATAAGAATCTTAACACCGTTAATGATAAGTGGTTGGGATTTCCGAAAGTATTGTAAAAGAGCAACTTTATCCTGGTAGTTAAGTAACTTTGCAATAACGGGTCTAGGTCTAATAACATTTTTGTTCAAGGTGCGGGGTGATCCCACCCTGTGTGCCCTTTCTACCACTATACGGTGGTTTGAAGGTGGAAAGTTAAGGGCTGCAGTTAAGGTATCTGAGATAAAAAAAGATAAATTCTCATACTGTTTCTCCTCTGGGAGACCAATTATTCTAATGTTATTCCTTCTACTGCGGTTTTCTAAATCTTCTAATCTAGAAAGAGTTTTTTGAATACTACTGTTCATGGTTTCCATCTTAGAGCTGTGTGAGACAGTGTGGTCTTCCAAATCAGACACTCTCTGCTCGGCCTCCTGAAGCCTAGAAGAGAATTGTCTAAATTCATGCGTTAAAGAGGATATATCTTGTTTGATTTCCATCCTCAGGGCCTCAAACTTAGGTGAGAGGGCTTCAGAGATACTGACCACCAAACTCTGAATATTTAGTACCTCGGGCATAGCTGTATTTCCTAAAACTGATTGGGAATCGGCTCCTAGCTTCTGTGTACCTTTATGCTTTCTATCCCTTTGCCTGGCTGTCATAGCTGGAGAGGTTGTTTTAGCAGAAGTGCCAAGAAATGTATCCATGTACCAATTGTGGTTAAGTGAGAGTGTGAGGGAAAAAAAAAAAAAAACAGAAGATGGAAGAATTTATATTATTATTGGTTATAGGGTGTGAAGACTAACAATTACCTAGTCTAGTAAATTGGGTTGTGTGGTGTGAGACCCGCTTACATTTAAGTGTGTGAAGGAGTGACAAACTAGTGTTAAAAAAAGAAAAAAGAGAGAAAAAAAGATTGTGTGAGTTCTGCTTGTTAAAGTCTGCGCTTAGTGTAGAAAAAAAACAGCTATGTTAGCTTGCTTCAAAAACAATTAAGGAATTTTACAGAACCAGTTCGGCCAGAGGGTGTCAGTTTACCCTCTAGTACTTTAAGATGCAGTGAACTCTGTAAGGCCACCCCTATGTCACAGCATTTATCAGATACTAGCGGCTGTAAGCCGAATAAAACTTAGCTTTTGCTATAAGATATAAAAATTGGCTTCAGCCGGAGTTGATTATATATTCCTTTGCTCAGGGGCAAAACTGAAAGAAAAAGTGTTTTGCTATTAACATCTGTAAGTCAAATAGAACTTAGCTTTTAGCCCTAAATTACAGGAGTTGGCTTCAGCCAAAATTAATTATACATTCCTGTGCTTAAGGGCAAAACATAGAGAAAAAAAAATATTCTGCTGGTATTACAAGAAAAAACAGAATTTATGCTTACCTGATAAATTACTTTCTCCAACGGTGTGTCCGGTCCACGGCTTCATCCATTACTTGTGGGAAATGTTCTCCCCCACAGGGAAAGGCAAGGAGAGCACACAGCAAGAGCTGTCCATATAGCTCCCCCTCTGGCTCTGCCCCCCAGTCATTCGACCGACGGTTAGGAGAAAAAGGAGAAACTATAGGGTGCCGTGGTGACTGTAGTGTATAAAGAAAAAAAATTTCAACCTGATTAAATAAAAAAACCAGGGCGGGCCGGATGAAGGAGGGAGCAAATCAGGTTACCTAAACAGAAGGCACCACGGCTTGCAAAACCTTTCTCCCAAAAACAGCCTCCGAAGAAGCAAAAATATCAAATTTGTAGAATTTGGCAAAAGTGTGCAGAGAAGACCAAGTCGCTGCCTTACATATCTGGTCAACAGAAGCCTCGTTCTTATAGGCCCATGTGGAAGCCACAGCCCTAGTAGAGTGAGCTGTGATACGGTCAGGAGGCTGCCGTCCGGCAGTCTCATAAGCCAAGCGGATAATGCTTTTCAGCCAGAAAGAGAGAGAGGTAGCAGTAGCTTTTTGACCTCTCCTCTTACCAGAGTAAACGACAAACAAGGATGAGGTTTGTCTAAAATCTTTTGTTGCTTCTAAATAGAACTTTAAAGCACGAACAACATCTAAATTGTGTAATAAATGTTCCTTCTTTGAAACTGGATTCGGACACAAAGAAGGAACAACTATTTCCTGGTTGATGTTCTCGTTGGAAACAACTTTTGGAAGAAAACCAGGCTTAGTACGCAAAACAACCTTATCTGAATGGAACACCAGATAGGGTGGATCACACTGCAAAGCAGATAATTCAGAAACTCTTCTAGCAGAAGAAATAGCAACCAAAAACAGAACTTTCCAAGATAGTAACTTAATATCTATGGAATGTAAAGGTTCAAACGGAACTGAAGAACTGAAGAACTGAAAGAACTAAATTTAGACTCCAAGGAGGAGTCATGGGTCTGTAAACAGGCTTGATTCTAACTAAAGCCTGAACAAAAGCTTGTACATCTGGCAAAGCTGCCAGTCGTTTGTGCAACAAGACGGATAATGCAGAAATCTGTCCTTTTAGAGAACTAGCTGACAATCCTTTATCCAAACCTTCTTGGAGAAAGGAGAGAATCTTTGGAATTTTAATCTTACTCCAGGAGAATCCTTTGGATTCACACCAACAGATATATTTTTTCCATATTTTATGGTAAATCCTTCTAGTCACAGGTTTTCTGGCTTGGACCAGAGTATCAATCACAGAATTTGAAAACCCACGCTTGGATAAAATCAAGCGTTCAATTTCCAAGCAGTCAGCTGCAGAGAAACTAGATTGGGATGTTCGAATGGACCTTGTACTAGAAGGTCCTGTCTCAAAGGTAGCTTCCATGGTGGAGCCGATGACATATTCACCAGGTCTGCATACCAAGTCCTGCATGGCCACGCAGGAGCTATCAGAATCACAGAGGCCTTCTCCTGTTTGATCCTGGCTATGAGCCTGGGGAGGAGAGGAAACGGTGGAAACACATATGCTAGGTTGAACGACCAAGGCGCCACTAATGCATCCACTAGAGTCGCCTTGGGATCCCTGGATCTGGACCCGTAGCAAGGAATCTTGAAGTTCTGACGGGACGCCATTAGATCCATGTCTGGAATGCCCCATAATTGGGTTAACTGAGCAAAGACCTCCGGATGGAGTTCCCACTCCCCCGGATGGAAAGTCTGACGACTCAAATAGTCCGCCTCCCAGTTGTCTACTCCTGGGATGTGAATAGCAGATAGATGGCAGGAGTGATTCTCTGCCCATTGGATTATCTTGGTTACTTCCTTCATCGCTAGGGAACTCTTTGTTCCCCCCTGATGATTGATGTACGCAACAGTCGTTATGTTGTCCGACTGAAATCTTATGAACCTGGCTTCCGCTAGCTGAGGCCAAGCCAGGAGCGCATTGAATATAGCTCTTAGTTCCAAAATGTTTATCGGGAGAAGCGACTCTTCCCACGACCATAGGCCCTGAGCTTTCAGAGAGTCCCAGACCGCACCCCACCCCAAGAGGCTGGCGTCGGTCGTGACGATGACCCACTCCGGTCTGCGGAAACTCATTCCCTGAGACAGGTGATCCTGGGTCAACCACCAGAGAAGTGAGTCCCTGGTTACCTGGTCTACTTGAATTTGGGGAGACAAGTCTGTATAGTCCCCATTCCACTGATTGAGCATGCACAGCTGTAATGGTCTTAGATGAATTCGAGCAAAAGGAACCACATCCATTGCTGCGACCATTAGTCCTATTACTTCCATGCATTGAGCTATGGAGGGTTGAGGAATAGAGTGAAGAACTCGACAAGCTTTTAGAAGCTTTGTCTTTCTGACGTCTGGTAGAAAGATCTTCATTTCCACAGAATCTATTATTGTTCCCAGAAAAGGAACCCTTGTGGACGGTGACAGTGAACTTTTTTCTATGTTCACTTTCCACCCCTGAGATCTGAGAAAAGCCAACACAATGTCTGTATGAGCCCTCGCTTTGGAAAGAGACGACGCTTGGATTAGGATGTCGTCTAGATAAGGTGCTACAGCGATGCCCCTCGGTCTTAGGACCGCTAGAAGGGACCCTAGCACCTTTGTGAAAATTCTGGGAGCGGTGGCTAAACCGAATGGAAGAGCCACAAACTGGTAATGTTTGTCCAGAAAGGCGAACCTCAGGAACTGATGATGAGATTTGTGGATTGGGATACGCATCCTTCAGATCCACGGTAGTCAAAAATTGACCCTGCTGGATTGTTGGTAAGATTGTCCGAATGGTTTCCATCTTGAAGGATGGAACTCTGAGGAACTTGTTTAATATCTTTAAATCCAGAATTGGCCTGAAAGTTCCCTCTTTTTTGGGAACCACAAACAGGTTTGAGTAAAACCCTAGACCTTGTTCCCCAGAGGGGACTGGGTTTATCACTCCCATCTTTGATAGGTCTCTTACACAATGTAAGAATGCCTGTTTCTTTATCTGGTCTGAAGATAAGCGAGACAGGTGGAACCTTCCCTTTGGAGGAAGTCCCTTGAATTCTAACAGGTATCCCTTGGAAACTATCTCTAGTGCCCAGGGATCCAGAACATCTCTTGCCCAAGCCTGAGCGAAGAGAGATAGTCTGCCCCCTACCAGATCCGGTCCCGGATCGGGGGCTACCCCTTCATGCTGTCTTGGTAGCAGCAGCAGGTTTCTTGGTTTGTTTACCCTTGTTCCAGCCTTGCATGGGCTTCCAAGCGGGTTTGGGCTGGGCCGCGTTACCTTCTTGTCTAGCGGCAGTGGAGTTATTAGCCGGTCCGTTCCTGAAATTGCGAAAGGAACGAAAATTAGACTTGTTCTTAGCCTTAAAAGGCCTATCCTGTGGGAGGGCATGGCCCTTACCCCCAGTGATGTCTGAAATAATTTCCTTCAATTCCGGCCCAAAAAGGGTCTTACCCTTGAAAGGAATATTCAGTAACTTAGTCTTGGACGACACGTCTGCCGACCAGGATTTTAGCCAAAGCGCCCTCCGCGCTACTATAGCAAAACCTGAGTTTTTCGCCGCCAATTTCGTTATTTGAAAGGCGGCATCCAATATAAAGGAATTAGCTAACTTTAATGCGTGAATTCTGTCCATGACTTCTTCATAGGAAGTCTCTTTCTGGAGCGACCTTTCTAGTTCTTCGAACCAAAAGGACGCCGCTGAAGTGACAGTAATAACACACGTAGCTGGTTGAAGGATGAACCCTTGCTGAACAAAAATCTTTTTAAGCAATCCTTCCAATTTTTTATCCATAGGATCTTTGAAAGCGCAGCTGTCCTCTATAGGAATAGTTGTGCGCTTCGCTAGTGTTGAAACAGCTCCCTCAACCTTCGGGACCGTTTGCCATGCGTCCCTTCTAGGGTCTACTATGGGAAACATTTTCTTAAATATAGGAGGTGGGGCAAAGGGTACACCTGGCTTCTCCCACTCCTTTTCCACTATGTTCGCTACCCTCTTAGGTATTGGAAAAGCGTCGTCGTGCACTGGGACCTCTAAAAATTTGTCCAATTTGCACAACTTCTCTGGTACTACCATAGAATCACAGTCATCCAGAGTAGCTAATACCTCCTTAAGCAAAGCACGGAGATGTTCTAGCTTAAACTTAAATGCCACTAGATCAGGTTCTGCCTGTTGAGAAATTTCACCCTCAGACAGACCTTCCCTCACAGCCAATTCCGATTGATGTGAGGGTAAAATAGATAAGGCATTGTCAGCGTCTGATTGTTCATCCTTTTTATCTGTATTTAAAACTGAACAATAACGCTTTCTCTGAAAAACTGGCAGTTTGGATAAAAGATTTGCTATAGAATTATCCACTACTGTTGATAATTGTTGCATAGAAATAAGCACTGGCACGCTAGGTGTCGCCTGCGCGGGCAAAGCTGGTGTAGACACAGAAGGAGAGGATGTAGAGCTATCCCCACTACCTTCATTAGATAAATCATCTTGGGCAACATTATGAAAAATAACAGAGCTGTCCTGATTTTGTTTGGACGCTATGGCGCAATTATCACAAACACTCGAAGGGGGAACCACATTTGTCTCTATACACACAGAACATAGGTTATCTGATGGAACAGACATGTTAAACAGATTTAGGCAGGCAAACAATGCAATAGAAACGATTTTAAACAAAAACGTTACTGTCTCTTTAAATAATAAAATGACACATTTATTTCTGAATGTTCAAAAAACTATGAAGGCAATATCCGATTTTTCTGAAATTTGGACCCCAGTGTCTTAATGCTTAGAAAGTATTGCACAGCAAATATGGAGACTCTAGCTCTTAAAACAAGCAAACCGGAGCTAATTGTTGGATTTAACCGTTTTTACACACCACAATCCCAGCTACAGCCTTGCTGCAGCTTTTTACCTTCCTTAGGGGTCACCATTCACAGAAAAAAGCCTTTTGGAGTCACTTTCTGAACCACATGACCCTCTCACATGAATCTGCATGCACTGCCTTGAAATTCAACTGCACAGCTGAAGTGCCAAAATGAGGCTTCCTCCCTCAGCACACTAGAGTGAAGGGGCCTTCTTGACTAGATTTAGGTGTCTAAAACAAGCCAGATCAGTAAAAAAACGTTCCCAAGTGTATGTGAGCTTATAAAATATTTCAAATGGTATAATATTGTAATAAAAACCAATCGATTTTGCCCCTAACAGTGTCTACCAGCATAAAAAACAAAAAGGGGAAGCCTGTTATCTTTTTTGCTGAGGTGAAAGAAAAATGGCTTACCGTTTCCCCTGAGGGGAAAAATGACTGTCATCTAGCATTAGCCTGTGTTGTTAGAAGGAGACTAGTCATACCTGAAGCAGATGAGTCTGCAAACTGTTACCCCCAACTGAAGTTCTCTTGTTTCAAGAGTCCTGCGTGGTAACAGTAATGGATTTTAGTTACTTGTGCTAAAATCATAGCCCTCTTAAACAGAAATCTTCATCACTTTTCTGTTATAGAGTAAATAGTACAAGCCAGCACTATTTTAAAATAACAAACTCTTGATAGACGAATAAAAAACTACAACTAACACCACAAACTGCTCGCCATCCCCGTGGTAGATGCTACTTGTTCAGAGCGGCAAGGAGAATGACTGGGGGGCGGAGCCAGAGGGGGAGCTATATGGACAGCTCTTGCTGTGTGCTCTCCTTGCCTTTCCCTGTGGGGGAGAACATTTCCCACAAGTAATGGATGACGCCGTGGACCGGACACACCAATGTTGGAGAAAAGAGATAGAAACCCCAGTTATCACAAGCAACCCAGGGACACCTCTCAATTATTTTCTCGGTAATTATGGTACCCTGAGAAAAGGCGGTCAGCCTTTGAGCACATCCACTTGTTAGGCCTAGAATATAGATAACCCCTTACAATTCGTCTTTCTTATACAGATATAGGATGATTTATACTTTTACCAGAAGGTTTTTCAATTTTCACATTGGGGAGGGTGGGGAGGGGTGGATTTGATTTGAAATATTTAGTGGGGAGACCTCCAAAAGTAGCCTACAAAATTTAACAAACACAACACCTGTTGTCAAGCTACAGGAGAGGGATTAATCACCTGTGATTCTCAATTTAGAGCAGATATTTCATTATACACACTCAAGCTTTAAAGAGCTTTCAGAAGATAATATAAGCCCAGCCTGCGGTCCCTATGTTAAGGTGAAAACAGCATAGTTACTACAGTTAGGTATGGACCTAAGAAAGTCTTTCTCCCTGTCTCAGGCAATACAGCTGCGGTACTCATTAACGTTTTTTGATCTCAGGGAAACATACAGAGCTCTTTTACATAAACTGGCCATGTGAAAGTTCCTAAACACCAGCAGGGGAGAAAAAGGGATCTCAAGGTTTCAAAACACAGTATGGCAACTAAAGATACAATGTAGTCACAATAAAAGTAACGTTTTTTTGTTATTATGTTTCTTTCCTTTAACTTACTCCTCTTCTCCTTCCCTACTCCTTTCCCAACTACCTTACAGAGCAGTGAGTATATTATAATAATCTAGAACTAGGCCCTCTAAATCAGAATATGTATTGAATATTACCTCTAAAATATGAACCTTAGGAGCTTGTCATTCATAGCAGTTGGCTATTGCACACAAGTTTTAAGGTAGCTCAAAAGAATAGGGATCTGTTTTGCATATTCAACATAGTTATAAATTTGATCTCAATAGGAAAAAATAACATTATAACAGGCGAGATGTACAATGTAACCTCCTAAACTTAATTTCTCTGTAACTTCTATATCAGGAGAAGACATATTTAGATAAAGTACACAGGGTACAGGATTCTGAGGAAAAAATATAGTAACAGAGAGTCCTGTTGTTCTTTTTTCTTCTTCAGGTATTATTAACCCTTAGAGTGCTTTTGCATTTTACGTATGCTGCAGGAGTAAGGGTTAGGAAACTTTATTTAATGTCCCTGTCGTGTAACAGTCGAACACAATGTTCATCCACTGTAATAGGGTAATCCCCTCAGTAGCCTTTTAAACCGGTCAAATGCAGCCCTTTATGCCTAAAATTTATTTCTCCTTGCTTTCTTTTTTCTTTTCTCCCCTTCCTTGATCTTTACTTAAAGTCTTCCTCAGGGTTCTTCCCTTTTTTGAATTAATATTGCCAGATAGTATATGGGGGGATCAAAGCAGTTAAAGAAAAAGACTCACCCTTTCTCCTGCAGCCTGACCGCCCACTGTGTCCGTCCTCGGCGTTCTGAGCTCCAGCCGAAAAGCTCAATCCAGAGAGAGACCACCCGCAGCTCCTCCTGCTCCACTGCCCTGGTAATAGACTAAATTCAGCTCCCCTCGCGCAGCGTCAGTGGGATGGGAGAAAGAAGCACTGTATCCAGCACAGCGAGAAACCAACAGAACAGCCCCGACACCGGATCACCGGTCCGAGACCGGCCCGTCACCCTCCCACGCAGCACCGGTGGGGGAGGGGGGGAAGACACCGGGCAGAGAGAGAGCAGGGGGAAGATCCGCAGCGGGGCAGCAGGTAGGGTTGAGACGTTGCAGTCCGGACCTGGACTTTGATGTTTAGCCTGGCGGGAGGGGGGAAAAAATGGTATTTAGGCAATTAGGCAGAGCTACACAAGGGGAGATAAACAAAGTATCTTGGGGCTAGAACACAGGTGCTATATCGTACACCTGTTCCAGATCAGGTGGATCAGTTAGTGCGGGAAAGACAAGCCCAGGTAGCTAGTTAGTTGCTAGTATAAACCAGTGGGATGAAGGTCCACTGATACGGGGTTCCAGAGCAATTTTTCTTAACTGTCCAGGAGAACAGCCCCAAAGCTTGAGGCAGGGCGCAAAGGATTCCACCGCCAGTGTCTGTGGGACTGGAGCTACGAGCTCAGCAGCACTTGCCTAGCTCCTCCTCCACCGGAACCAAGAGAATACAATTTTCTAGGGAATGTAATTTTAAACAACTTTCCAATTTACTTTTATCACCAATTTTGCTTTGTTCTGTTGTTATTCTTAGTTGAAAGCTAAACCTAGGAGGTTCATATGCTAGTTTCTTAGACATTGAAGACTGCCTCTAATCTGAATGCATTTTGACCACTAGAGGGCATTAGTTCATGTGTTTCATATAGATAATATTGAGCTCATGCATGTGAAGTTACCCTGGAGTGAGCCCTGATAGGCTAAAATGCAAGTCTGTCAAAAGAACTGAAACAAGAGGGCAGTTTGCAGAGGCTTAGCTACAAGGTAATCAAAGGAATGGGTAATAAAGGGATTATCTTTCTTTTTAAACAACAAAAATCCTGGTGTTGACTGTCCCTTTAATAGGATTCCAAGAATCAGATACAGCATGTCATTTTAATACACTTTTAAATCACTTCTGTTTTAAAATTTGCTTTGTTTTCTGGTGTCCATTGTTAAAAATGAATATCCTACTCTAGTGGGAGCTAGCTGGTGATTGGTGTCTGCATACATGTGTCTCTTGTGATTGGCTATCTAGTGTTCAGGTAGCTGCCAGTAGTACAATGATGTTCCTTTAGCAAAATGATAACAAGAGAATTAAGCATATTTGATAATACAATTAAATTTGAAAGTTATTTAAAATTGTATGTTCTAGACAAATTATTAATTAAATATTTGGGGTTTCCTGTCAAAACCTCATGTTTTTTTCATGATTCACCTAGGGCATACATTTTTAAATAACCTTCAATTTTGCTTCATTCTCTTGATATTCTTTCTTGAAGGAGCAGGAATGCACTACTGGGAGCTAGCCTAACACATCAGCAAGTCAATGACAGTAGTCATAAACGTGCAGCCACCAATCAGCAGCTAACTCCCAGCTCTTAAGCCTACCTAGGTATGCTCTTCAACAAAGGATACCAAGAGCTAAAAAACAAATCAGATAAAAGAAGTAAATTGGAAAGTTGTTTAAAATTGCATGCTGTATCTGAACCATGAATGAAAAAGTTTGGGTTTCATGTCCCTTTAAAGCAACGAGAACGTTGTATTATTATCAAATGAAGCATGTGTAATAAATAATACATATTCATAATACACTTTGCTCAGGAAGTATTATGGTGTGATTCTCTGATATTGTATCTGTATAAGCCAATTGCTAATTGCAACAAAATCATTAACTATAGGGGCAATTTGTCTTCGACAAACTCTAATTACACCCACTTTAATAGATCACACAAATCCTGAAACAGCAAGCGAGCAGAAGGAACAGTTGCCGGGTGTGAATTTGTTTCCCACTTCTACTGAGACACTTGCCTTGAACAGATGATTAGATTTACGGCTCACCTCCCTTGCCCTGCATTTAGAAGGGGATTTAATGTTCACCTGTCTCAGACAGACTTTACTGAAACTTGAGATCTTTCCCCTTTTTCATTAGAAGGAATATTGGCAGCTTCAGTCTGACTGTGCAGAACCAGGGGTTGCCTGTGGCGTCTCTTAAAGGGACACAAACATTTAATTTGAAGATTTGATTAAAGGGAGTTTAAAGGGACAATAAACACAAAATAAATGCTAAATAGAATGATGCCGTCACAGAAAAGACTACCCTCTGAATAACATTTAGATGCATTTTTCAAAGTTTCATTTGTTGTTTAAATAGTGACAAACAGAGGCGTTACTAGAAACCTAGAAACCACAGGGCCCAGATGCAAGAATCTAAGAAGCCCCCCCCAATCCCCCCTACCTACCCCCCAAGAAAGGTGAATTTGATACATATCTTTTTTTTTTTTTTTTTTACAATTAACACAGAAAAAAAATGTGAATCAGATTGTCTGCAAAAGAGGTACCCCGTGCCCACAATCTGTGAGATAGTCTGACCCCATATTACTATATATATAGACACTGTTTAACCCCCCAGTACTGTATATAGTGAGTTAGTGACACAGTCTGTAATCTGCTGGTGAGATGGCTGGCCTGACCCTACCCACCCCAGTACTTTATAAAGTGACCACAGTAGTCAGTGACATGGTCCAGCCCCCCCCCCCGTACTGTATATAGGGGTACTGTATAGTGACACTGTTTACCCCTTGCCCCCCCATGCTGTGGTAACAAGGTCTGTAATTTACAAGTTCCACAAACATACACACACACAATTACATGCATAAATACACACACACACACACACACACATAAACACCAATGTGTAAAACAGAAACACTAACCCCTGTAGTTAGAGACACTAGTAATGCATCATGTCACACTCTTATGATATCAGTGCAGGCAGTGGCAGCTGCAACCTCTGCACCCCCTGTAGTTTTACCCCTGAAAATAAGTGTAAAGTTTTAATGTCTATAAAACAATGGGAGCTGCCATGTTGTAACTTAGGTTACCTTCTCTGCTGTGGCCAATCAGGAACAGTATTAAATATGTTCACAATTTCAGTATGGAATTACAGGAAAAGGGGACAAAATAAATAATAAAAGCGTATTGTAGAGTTTTTTAATATATACAAATGATCATTTTATATGACCATCTCAAAGTGTTTAATGTCCCTTTAAACACAAAATTAAATTGTCTATTAAATTGACATTCATGGGAAAACAAAAAACAAAAAAGCACTGTAGTTTCATTATTTGTTTTACCTTCTTAGAGGCTGGAAATCATGCAGAATTTAGGACCCCAAACCTGCAACATGCTACACAGCTAGATTGATATCCAAGCCCATTTGTATCTGTCTCTAATTTGTGACATCAAAGGAGATAAGGAAGTTATGTTATTGGACAGCTATGAGACAAAATTACAGATTAAATTGTTTTCTACAACATTTATTTTATATGTAGCTTTTTATGCAATGCTATATATACTATGCATATATAGAAAAACTACTTTAATATCAAAGGAAAAACATTTTGTGGGCAGAGTCACATATATGAAAATAAAGTTGATGAATTGGTTGTAATTAGAGGGGTGTAGCGCTCCCTAACTGTGAACACCCTGCAAAATACGGAACAGCCTGGAGCTCTGCCAATAGTTAACAATAGAGTTGTCATCTCTTTACTTGAGACATAGATATATTTACTATGCGTGGGACTTGCATTGTCACTTATTGTAGCCATATGTCATAAGTGCAAATGCCAAGTGTGCAGGGGGATTCAGTTGCTTCTGTGTCGGCAGTTCCAGGGGCTCCATCGGTATCTGGATAGAGTTGCATGTAACCTTCAAAAAAGGTCGCTGAGACATTTATTACTCTTGTAAATTTGTTTTGACATGAACCCTAATTCTGTTTTTTTTTGTACTAAGATTTGTATCTGTTACTAACTGGTAATTTTGCAGTTTGTCTGTGTGTACTTTATATAAGTGGGTAAACAAAAATAACATTTAGTTTTTTAATAGCCAGTTATAACATATATTTGGTAGGTACAAGAAAATGCAGCCGATCAAATGTGCAATATGAACATCTTAAAGGGACATGAAACACATTTCTCCAACATAGGTATGTCCGGTCCACGGCGTCATCCTTACTTGTGGGATATTCTCTTCCCCAACAGGAAATGGCAAAGAGCCCAGCAAAGCTGGTCACATGATCCCTCCTAGGCTCCGCCTACCCCAGTCATTCTCTTTGCCGTTGTACAGGCAACATCTCCACGGAGATGGCTTAGAGTTTTTTAGTGTTTAACTGTAGTTTTTATTATTCAATCAAGAGTTTGTTATTTTAAAATAGTGCTGGTATGTACTATTTACTCAGAAACAGAAAAGAGATGAAGATTTCTGTTTGTATGAGGAAAATGATTTTAGCACCGTAACTAAAATCCATGGCTGTTCCACACAGGACTGTTGAGAGCAATTAACTTCAGTTGGGGGAACAGTGTGCAGTCTCTTACTGCTTGAGGTATGACACATTCTAACAAGACGATGTAATGCTGGAAGCTGTCATTTTCCCTATGGGATCCGGTAAGCCATGTTTATTAAGATAGTAAATAAGGGCTTCACAAGGGC
The DNA here is from genome assembly GCF_027579735.1 of Bombina bombina. Taxonomy (NCBI): domain Eukaryota; kingdom Metazoa; phylum Chordata; class Amphibia; order Anura; family Bombinatoridae; genus Bombina; species Bombina bombina. Next base: position 1,354,091,610 of record NC_069500.1, read on the forward strand.
TTATTAAGACTGTAGACTTTTTCTGGGCTAAATCGATTCATTATTAACACATATTTAGCCTTGAGGAATCATTTATTCTGGGTATTTTGATATGATTATATCGGCAGGCACTGTTTTTGACACCTTATTCTTTAGGGGCTTTCCCTAATCATAGTCAGAGCCTCATTTTCGCGCCGGTATGGCGCACTTGTTTTTGAGGACAGCATGGCATGCAGCTGCATGTGTGTGGAGCTCTGATACATAGAAAAGTCTTTCTGAAGGCATCATTTGGTATCGTATTCCCCTTTGGGCTTGGTTGGGTCTCAGCAAAGCAGATTCCAGGGACTGTAAAGGGGTTAAATATAAAAACGGCTCCGGTTCCGTTATTTTAAGGGTTAAAGCTTCCAAATTTGGTGTGCAATACTTTTAAGGCTTTAAGACACTGTGGTGAAATTTTGGTGAATTTTGAACAATTCCTTCATACTTTTTCGCAATTGCAGTAATAAAGTGTGTTTAGTTTAAAATTTAAAGTGACAGTAACGGTTTTATTTTAAAACGTTTTTTGTGCTTTGTTATCAAGTTTATGCCTGTTTAACATGTCTGAACTACCAGATAGATTGTGTTCTGACTGTGGGGAAACCAAGGTTCCTTCTCATTTAACTATATGTATTTTATGTCATAAAAAAAATTTAGTAAAAATGATGCCCAAGATGATTCCTCAAGTGAGGGGAGTAAGCATGGTACTGCATCATCCCCTCCTTCGTCTACACCAGTCTTGCCCATACAGGAGGCCCCTAGTACATCTAGTGCGCCAATACTCCTTACTATGCAACATTTAACGGCTGTAATGGATAATTCTATCAAAAACATTTTAGCCAATATGCCCACTTATCAGCGAAAGCGCGACTGCTCTGTTTTAGAAAATTCTGTAGAGCATGAGAACGCTGATGATATGGTTTCTGAAGGGCCCCTACACCAGTCTGAGGGGGCCAGGGAGGTTTTGTCTGAGGGAGAAATTTCAGATTCAGGAAACATTTCTCAACAAGCTGAACCTGATGTGATTACTTTTAAATTTAAGTTGGAACATCTCCGCGCTCTGCTTAAGGAGGTGTTATCCAATTTGGATGATTGTGATTATCTGGTCATTCCAGAACCACTATGTAAAATGGAAAAGTTCTTAGAGGCCCCGGGGCCCCCCGAAGCTTTTCCTATATCCAAGCGGGTGGCGTACATTGTTAGTAAAGAATGGGACAGGCCCGGTATACCTTTAGTACCTCCCCCCATATTTATAAAATTGTTTTCCTATAGTCGACCCCAGAAAGGACTGATGGCAGACAGTCCCCAAGGTCGAGGGGGCGGTTTCTACTCTACACAAGCGCGCCACTATACCCATAGAAGATAGTTGTGCTTTCCAAGATCCTATGGATAAAAAATTAGAAGGTCTGCTAAAAGATGTTTGTTCAGCAAGGTTCCCTTCTACAACCAATTGCATGCATTGTCCCTGTCACTGCAGCCGCGTGTTTCTAGTTTGATGAGCTAGGAAAGGCGATTATTAGTAATTCTTCTTCTTATGAGGAGATTATGGACAGAATTCGTGCTCTTAAATTGGCTAATTCTTTCACCCTAGACGCCACCTTGCAATTGGCTAGGTTAGCGGCGAAAAAATTCTGGGTTTGCTATTGTGGCGCAGAGCGCTTTGGTTAAAATCTTGGGCAGCGGATGCGTCTTCCAAGAACAAATTGCTTGACATTCCTTTCAAGGGGAAAACACTCTTTGGCCCTGACTTGAAAGAGATTATCTCTGATATCACTGGGGGCAAGGGCCACGTCCTTCCTCAGGATAGGTCTTTTCAAGACCAAAAATAAACCTAAGTTTCGTCCCTTTCGCAGAAACGGATCAGCCCCAAGGGCTACGTCCTCTAAGCAGGAAGGTAATACTTCTCAAGCCAATCCAGCCTGGAGACCTATGCAAGGCTGGAACAAAGGAAAGCAGGCCAGGAAACCTGCCACTGCTACCAAGACAGCATGAAATGCGGGCCCCCGATCCGGGACCGGATCTGGTGGGGGGCAGACTCTCTCTCTTCGCTCAGGCTGGGGCAAGAGATGTTCTGGAACCTTGGGCGCTAGAAATAGTCTCCCAAGGTTATTCTCTGGAGTTCAAGGGGCTTCCTCCAAGGGGGAGGTTCCACAGGTCTCAGTTGTCTTCAGACCACATAAGAAGACAGGCATTCTTACATTGGGTAGAAGACCTGCTAAAAATGGGAGTGATTCATCCTGTTCCATTAGGAGAACAAGGGATGGGGTTCTACTCCAATCTGTTCATAGTTCCCAAAAAAGAGGGAACGTTCAGACCAATCTTAGATCTCAAGATCTTGAACAAGTTTCTCAAGGTTCCATCGTTCAAGATGGAAACCATTCGAACACTTCTTCCTTCCATCCAGGAAGGTCAATTCATGACCAAGGTGGATTTCAAGGATGCGTATCTACATATTCCTATCCACAAGGAACATCATCGGTTCCTAAGGTTTGCATTCCTGGACAAGCATTTCCAGTTCGTGGCGTTTTCTTTCGGATTAGCCACTGCTCCTAGGATTTTCTCATAGGTACTAGGGTCCCTTCTGGCGGTGCTAAGACCAAGGGGCATTGCTGTAGTACCTTACTTGGACGACATTCTGATTCGAGCGTCGTCCCTTCCTCAAGTAAAGGCTCACACGGACATTGTCCTGGCCTTTCTCAGATCTCACGGATGGAAAGTGAACGTGGAAAAGAGTTCTCTATCTCCGTCAACGAGGGTTCCCTTCTTGGGAACTATAATAGACTCCTTAGAAATGAGGATTTTTCTGACAGAAGCCAGAAAAACAAAACTTCTAGACTCTTGTCGGATACTTCATTCCGTTCCTCTTCCTTCCATAGCGCAGTGCATGGAAGTGATAGGTTTGATGGTAGCGGCAATGGACATAGTTCCTTTTGTGCGCATTCATCTAAGACCATTACAACTGTTCATGCTCAGTCAGTGGAATGGGGACTATTCAGACTTGTCTCCGAAGATACAAGTAAATCAGAGGATCAGAGACTCATTCCGTTGGTGGCTGTCCCTGGACAACCTGTCACAAGGGATGACCTTCCGCAGACCAGAGTGGGTCATTGTCACGACCGACGCCAGTCTGATGGGCTGGGGCGCGGTCTGGGGATCCCTGAAAGCTCAGGGTCTTTGGTCTCGGGTAGAATCTCTTCTACCGATAAATATTCTGGAACTGAGAGCGATATTCAATGCTCTCAAAGCTTGGCCTCAGCTAGCGAGGGCCAAGTTCATTCATCAACCATCAGGGGGGAACAAGGAGTTCCCTAGCGATGGAAGAAGTGACCAAAATCATTCTATGGGCGGAGTCTCACTCCTGCCACCTGTCTGCTATCCACATCCCAGGAGTGGAAAATTGGGAAGCGGATTTTCTGAGTCGTCAGACATTGCATCCGGGGGAGTGGGAACTCCATCCGGAAATCTTTGCCCAAGTCACTCAACCGTGGGGCATTCCAGACATGGATCTGATGGCCTCTCGTCAGAACTTCAGAGTTCCTTACTACGGGTACAGATCCAGGGATCCCAAGGCGGCTCTAGTGGATGCACTAGTAGCACCTTGGACCTTCAAACTAGCTTATGTGTTCCCGCCGTTTCCTCTCATCCCCAGGCTGGTAGCCAGGATCAATCAGGAGAGGGCGTCGGTGATTTTGATAGCTCCTGCGTGGCCACGCAGGACTTGGTATGCAGATCTGGTGAATATGTCATCGGCTCCACCATGGAAGCTACCTTTGAGACGAGACCTTCTTGTTCTAGGTCCGTTCGACCCACTCCAGCTGACTGCTTGGAGATTGAACGCTTGATCTTATCAAAGCGAGGGTTCTCAGATTCTGTTATTAATACTCTTGTTCAGGCCTGAAAGCCTGTAACCAGAAAAATTACCACATAATTTGGTATATCTGTTGGTGTGAATCTGCAGGATTCCCTTGGGACAAGGTTAAGATTCCTAAGAGTCTATCCTTCCTTCGAGAAGGATTGGAAAAAGGATTATCTGCAAGTTCCTTGATGGGACAGATTTCTGCCTTGTCTGTGTTACTTCACAAAAAGCTGGCAGCTGTGCCAGATGTTCTAGCCTTTGTTCAGGCTCTGGTTAGAATCAAGCCTGTTTAAAAAATTTTGACTCCTCCTTGGAGTCTCAACCTAGTTCTTTCAGTTCTTCAGGGGGTTCCGTTTGAACCCTTACATTCCGTTGATATTAAGTTATTATCTTGGAAAGTTTTGTTTTTGGTTGCAATTTCTTCTGCTAGAAGAGTTTCAGAATTATCTGCTCTGCAGTGTTCTTCTCCTTATCTGGTGTTCCATGCAGATAAGGTGGTTTTGCGTACTAAACCTGGTTTTCTTCCAAAAGTTGTTTCTAACAAAAACATTAACCAGGAGATAGTTGTGCCTTCTTTGTGTCCTAATCCAGTTTCAAAGAAGGAACGTTTGTTGCGCAACTTGGATGTAGTTCGTGCTCTCAAATTTTACTTAGCAGCTACTAAGGATTTCAGACAAACTTTGTCTTTGTTTGTTGTTTATTCTGGTAAACGGAGAGGTCAAAAAGCAACTTCTACCTCTCTCTCCTTCTGGATTAAAAGCATTATCCGATTGGCTTATGAGACTGCCGGACGGCAGCCTCCTGAAAGAATCACAGCTCACTCCACTAGGGCTGTGGCTTCCACATGGGCCTTCAAGAACGAGGCTTCTGTTGATCAGATATGTAAGGCAGCGACTTGGTCTTCACTGCACACTTTTTCTAAATTTTACAAATTTGATACTTTTGCTTCTTCTGAGGCTATTTTTGGGAGAAAGGTTTTGCAAGCCGTGGTGCCTTCCATTTAGGTGACCTGATTTGCTCCCTCCCTTCATCCGTGTCCTAAAGCTTTGGTATTGGTTCCCACAAGTAAGGATGACGCCGTGGACCGGACACACCTATGTTGGAGAAAACAGAATTTATGTTTACCTGATAAATTACTTTCTCCAACGGTGTGTCCGGTCCACGGCCCGCCCTGGTTTTTTTTAATCAGGTCTGATAATTTATTTTCTTTAACTACAGTCACCACGGTAACATATGGTTTCTCCTATGCAAATATTCCTCCTTAACGTCGGTCGAATGACTGGGGTAGGCGGAGCCTAGGAGGGATCATGTGACCAGCTTTGCTGGGCTCTTTGCCATTTCCTGTTGGGGAAGAGAATATCCCACAAGTAAGGATGACGCCGTGGACCGGACACACCGTTGGAGAAAGTAATTTATCAGGTAAACATAAATTCTGTTTTTTTTTAATTTTAGGATTCAGATGGAACATACAATTTTACAATTTACGTCTTGTATCACATCTGCTTTATTCCCTTGTTATCCTTTACTGAAAGAGCAGCAATGCACTACTGAGAGCTAGCTGAACACATCTAGTCAGCCAAAGTGTGCAGTCACCAGCTAGCTCCCACTTATTAAATTAATAAGTATTAAATTAACATTCTCTATCCAAATCATGCAAGTTTAAAGGGACAGTCAACACTAAAATTGTTATTGTTTAAAAAGATAGATAATGCCTTTACTACCCATTCCCCAGCTATATTAATATACAGTACTTTAAAACATTTAAACCTCTAAATTCCTGCCTGTTTCTAAGCCACTACAGGCAGCCTCTTATCACATGCTTTTGTATTAGCTTTTCACAACAGGAGACTGCTAGTTCAAGTGAGCCATATAGATAAACATTGTGCTCACGCCCATGGAGTTATTTGAAGGGACATTAAACCCAATTTTTTTCTTTCATGATTCAGATAAAGGATACAATTTTAAACAACATTCCAATGTACTTCTATTATCTAATTTGCTTCATTCTTTAGATATCCTTTGTTGAAGAACTTGCAATGCACATGAGTGAGCCAATCACACAAGGCATCTATGTGCAGCCACCAATAAGCAGCTACTGAGCCTATCTAGATATGTTTTTCAGCAAAGAATATCAAGCGAATTAGGCAAATTAGATAATAGAAGTAAATAAGAAAGTTGTTTAAAATTGTATGCTCTTTATAAATCATGAAAAGACAACACAGCACTAATTGGCTAAAATGCAAGTCAATAGATAATAAATAAAAAGTCATGTGATCAGGGGGCTGTCAGAAGATGCTTAGATGCAAGGTAATCACAGATGTTGGTTATGCAAAACTGGGGAATTGGTAATAAATGGATTATCTATCTTTTAAAACAATACAAATTCTATTGTAGACTTTCCCTTTAAGTATGTTATGAACAATTATGTTCAACAAGCATAATCATTCCTCATTAGTGTAACATATCTCAGAGACAACTGTTATAGTAGAGATGTGAGAGGAAGAGAGGACAGCAAGAAAGTAGGAGGGGCCAGAAATGGGAAGGAATGGGGGGGGGGGAGTAAATATAATGGAGAACCACACCCCAGAGCCCTTAGTCATACTCATAAAGGTTCATATTAAAGGACAGTTAAATACAAAGACATTGCAGTAGAACTTACTTGGAATTTTAAATAGATTAGTAGTTGTTTTTTTCCTAACATATTTTAACGTGTTGCTTCAATTTGCATCCCCTGTATCATGTAGGCAGTTATTTGTATCCCAAATGTTATGGTCAAGAACCATTACTGTTGCCCTAGTAGAACCTGAAATACAACTACTGTGGTTGTTAAAGGGACACTGAACCCAATTTTTTTCTTTCATGATTCAGATAGAGCATGCAATTTTAAGCAACTTTCTAATTTACTCCTATTATCATTTTTTTTCATTCTCTTGGTATCTTTATTTGAAATGCAAGAATGTAAGTTTAGATGCCGGCCCATTTTTGGTGAATAACCTGGGTTATTCTTGCTGATTGGTGGATAAATTCATCCACCAATAAAAAAGGGCTGTCAAGAGTCTGAACCAAAAAAGAAGCTTAGATGCCTTCTTTTTCAAATAAAGATAGCAAGTGAACGAAGGAGTAGGAGTAAATTAGAAAGTTGCTTAAAATTGCTACTCTATCTGAATCATGAAAGAAAAAAAATTGGGTTCAGTCTCCCTTTAATTAGCTGTGTTCTAAACAGAGATTGCAGTAATCACTGCTAGGGAAACAATTCAATTCAACATGGAAGCACATTTAACCCTTTAAGGACACAGCTTTCAGTTTGCTCAATTGTGTTATGACGGAAAAATTCTGTCATATGT